>NW_010122992.1:69629-80033 GCF_000699245.1 Pterocles gutturalis
AGGTTGAAAGTGCAAACAAACAACAACAACAAAGGTCTCTGGAATTCTTTCCAACAAGTAGAAACTGGAAAAATACAGTTTTGACACCAGATTCGTCATTAATCTTGTTTTCATATCTGTTCTGCCAAGCTGAATTTCTTGCTTTTCTTTCTTGTGTCAAACACATGAACTTTAACATTTTTCTTCTTTTGGGCAAGGGTTCAACCTGGCAAGAGTGAAGTGGCTTGTAACTGTTATTTTCTGATGTTTAAATGCAATAAATAAATATTTATTATTCCTCATTTTTTTCTGGAAATTGAGTAGAGCATAGCTTTAGGCAGTACTATGGTGGATTTATTATTATTTATTTTTATATTCTGTGAATTTATTTTTCTTTTTTCTGGTGCCATACCTGGTAATATCTGGCTCAAGGTTGCTGAAGCTAATAAAAAAAAAACCTGGCATCCTATATTCTGTTCTTGTTACAAGTAGAGATGGACTGATGCTAAATTTTTTGTTATATTGGACTGTAATCCTAGATGCCATGAAAATATGCAAAGCTAACTGGGTAAAAGTCACTTGTGTAGGTAGTCCAAAGAGTGCCAAAGTAGCCTGCTGCATTTCAAGCATTAGTGTGGAAAAAAGTTTTCCTAGGAAATGGTGCAGGATGTCCCTGTCTCCATGCCATAGCTCTGATACAGAGTGTTCACAAAATGCAATTATGTGAGAGTACTGTATTTATTGGACTTTCTCATCTCAGTCACATAAGCCTCTTATCAGGCTCCTCTCTGGCCAAACAGCTGCTCAGAGCTGTGTCAAATAGTCAACACACAGCTGTGCCTTTCTAGTGGACAGGACCTCAATGCGTGACATTCATCTAGATGTGCAACATCAATACCAGCACAGAGCTGGGGTGAGACCGTGATGAAATAGTCCCCTTTGACTTCCTCAACCAACACAGATGGAGGGTCGACCTTCTTACCACTGGGCTGCTCGGAGGCTGCAAGCCGTTGTGGCCTGGCATTGGTCCCCACAGGCTGGGTCCTGCAAGCTCCCAGGGACCTGCTCCAGTCATGCCTGAGCCAAGCGTCAAAGTCCTGTCTGGTGTCCAGCCACGTGCTTGCCACTGTTGTGTGCTTCTCTGCTGTTCTGATATGCAATCTAGGTCAAGAGGAGTAAGGCACAGCCTGAGATTTCTCCCTTAAATCCTCTCCCCTGACATATATAGGCATTTCTCCACAGCACTAGGCTTTCAGCAAGGTAGGGGCAGACTGAGTTTGGTCAGTTTACCATGCTTCTCTGGAAGCTTTAAGGTGAGGAGGTGCTGGTGTTGTCTGCTGGGTAATGTTGTCTCCTGTGTCTTTTGAAAGCTGGAGGAGAGAAATGTGCTGCTTCGTGTTCCTGCTGGTGAGATCTGGAGCTAAAGCTGTCTGAATTTATCATTGTAACTGCTCAATTCTTCTGTCAAATGTTTCACTCAATCCACAGTCAAAGGACAACTTTGAAGTTTGGCTTTACCTCCAGTGTGATTACACTGGGGACTCCAGTTTTCCATTTAAAAGTGAGAGTTCATCGAAGGCCGTGAAAGCAAAGGACTATTTAATTACTTCTTGATTTTCCAACAGTATACTCAGCCCTGTTCAGAACATAAGGATATGTAATGTCTGTTCCCCACGGAGTCTTAGCAGAGTCCTGAATATTGTTTCCTCCAAACAGGTTTCAGTGTGTTTTCATCTGTTCATGCAGTATCTGTTGTGGCTCTAATCTAACAAATTTAGGTTTAGGGAAATGTATTATGAAAGATTTGAGAACATCTGCAGCAGAAGGTCCCAGTTCTGCTCCAGTCACATGTTTTTCATGAAATTGAAATTGTGAGAGATGAAATTTATTTAATGGGTGAAATAGACAGAAAACCTTTCTCTCAGGAAGAAAACCTCCATGCATATCTTCCTTTTATTGTGAACTAATTTGCTGGAAAAGGAGGAAGTAACCCACTGATTTGTTTTAATTATTATTTGTAGTTTTCTCATCTCATTTAAGTTCTTTACTTCTGGGTAAAAAACAAAACCTGGTTTTCTAAGGTCATTGCCCAATGAAGGCTTTGGAGTAGAAATCTGTAAAGATCTATTTAATTCTTTGTCCCATCACTGGTTTGCTGAATGATATAAATAACGTTTCTCTGGTCTTTCTAGTTCTTCCGTCCTCTATCTTGTAAACTGTAAACTTTTCAGAGGACAGGTTGTCTCTCACTTTGTTTCCAAAGTATACAACACAACATTGATCAGAACCTCCAACTGCCACAAAATGGACAATGAGCGTGTTAGGTTAACGTAGGCAGAGACCAAAACCAATGAGACATCCACTGTTAGAGAGAACTGTAATGCAATAGTTTTCTGTCCTTATCCTTATCTTTACCTGTGCGTTTCTTTTCACTGTTTTCACTGTCCCTCTGGTGTTGGGCACTAATACAGGAAGCAGTAAGAGAACGAATTTTGCAGTAGATGGCTTGGCTCATGCAGTAAGTATCACTAAATGACTGGTAAATTCCACAGTTGGAAATAAAAATGGCATGATTCTCCTTACTTGCCTTCCTTACCCTCACCAGCCAGTGTTACATGCACAAAGACTGGTACCACCAGGGATGAGTGCAGGTGAGATGGATGCAGCAGGGACTGCCTGGGGCAGTAGGCTGTTGAGTCTGAATAGTGGCTTAGCTCCACAACCCCTTAGGGTCTCTTTTTTTTTTTTTTTGTCAAACACCCACACACAGCCTAGAAGGAATGTTTCCAATCACTTTCTCTTGGTAACCAGCCAAACAGCTGCTTTTCCAGAAAGGACTTGGGAAGCTGTGATGTGTAAATTGAGCCTTTAGAGCCAACTCCATTTCCAATTGTGGTTTCAGCTTACAGTGGTCAGGATGTGGCTGGTGCTGGTGTGAAGGACTTTTGCTGCACATGGCATAGCAGCACCTGAGCTTGTGGGCTGTGCTGATGTGCATCAGCATTGTCTTCCCAGCCAGGGGTCCCATATAGGGTGGCATCTGCCCATATTGGCAGTGAATGAGCACTTCTGCTGTTTCATCCCATATAGTTTCATTCTTTGTGCAGAACTAAGGCAATCTCTAGATGATCCTTTGGTGCAACATCATAGCAATAAAGAAGGCTACAGCCAAGAATTTTATGAATGTGCCTGGAAACTTTGTTAAATCGCAGTATCTGTCCACACAACAGCTCTGCAACATTCTGATGCCAAACCTGCAGAGAAAGTCCTAAGCACTTACAGAAAGATCCTCTGCACTTACCGTACTAAGTACTTTCAGTATGTACTACTTAAATTGCTTTCCAGACAGGGGAAATGTTCTTTCTTAACGCCGGGGTTTTAGATAAATTACGGAAAGCTGTCCCTATGGCCCTGCTTGTGTTCTGCCTCCATTCTGGGAAAAGACTTCAATGTGTACTGCCCTCTTTGCCCCAGTGTTGTGGTTCCCATCAGAACAAAACTCAGGCGTGAAGACAAAAAGGAACCATGGTGTGCTTGTCAGAGACCCAGGACAGCATGTCATGGGGCCAGAAAGGAGAAAAGCTGCTGAATCTTTACTTTGTGACTAAGTCTTGGCTTCAGATCCCTGCCCCAAGAGCTGCTTTTGCATTTTACCTCTATTTCTTGGAAACTGCATATCCCGTCTTTGAACCAGCATCCAGAACCCATCCTTCCCTTGGACAGAGACAGAAGTGGTCTGAATTGTCTCAAGCAACTAGAAGAATCATGACACAGGCTCCTATTTCCTTGCAAGAAATTTAGCTGCTAGGCTACTACAGAAATAGGAAAGGACTACTGCCAATCATATTTTAATACAGTGAGATCTGCCTATGTTTTTCTCTTTGAAAGATCTAGGTAACTTTCAGGTACTTAGGTCTTTAAGGCACCTGCCTTAAAGGGACTGAAATATCCCCACAAGCTTTTATCATGGTGTAATCAGTTGATATACGGACCCTTAGAGACTAAAAGCGTATGGCAAACTCAGGCAAAGGAAACAATGTCTGCTAGAATACTATTGCCAGACTTTCCATTATAAGAAGCGATCTTTCACTCCCTTCCAGAGATTTTAGATGTTCAGTGCTGATGTAGGGGGTAAGGAAACTCACGTTACAATAGAAAATTGGCTTGATTTGTCTTTTGAAACAGGTTCTCTTTGTATTGCCTGATGTTTTGATGTATGACCACTCAGTAATTGCTTGTCTGTCTGCTACAATATGTTTAACATAAGAATCTTTTCCCACTTTGGCCGGATTGTCTCTTTCCTTTTATCAACATTTTTCTTTCTTTAAGGAAATTCAACATCTTGTGGAGTTTTAGGAGTGCTTGGCTGAAACAGCTTCTAAACAGTATCTTAAAACAAATTCTCTTTTAAGACTTCAGCCATGCCAGACTTGTGAGGCAAATAGTCCTTGCTTGGTCGTAAAATTTGAAAAATAATGAAGGGAAAATGAAAAAGGAGTATATTTTAAGTGCACCAGGAGGATCTGAAGGAAGCTTCCCACAAAGGTCTTCTTACTTGAATCCACTGCCTAAGCAGGAAAATTTGTAGTACCTAAATCCACAATGCGATAGTTCTTTGCACAACAGTGAGAGCCCAAGTCCAGTGTTGATATTCATGCTTAATAGCAATTGTGTCTATAACTGGCATCATCTTGTCCAAGGGCCTACACAAGTTTGATATGTACCAGCCTTTTCATGGAGATGTCAGCACTCACTGCAAACTTCTGCTTCGGTTATCGAGTTTCCCTTAAGCTCTTTGGAGCACCAGGAGAGTAATTTCCCTCTTTATTTATTTCTCATGGTTTCTCAATTTTTTTAAGTATTTTTGTTCTCAGGATCATGGGGTTATTTGCATTAGTCTTATTTCACATCATTAGAGCTACACATTCTTCATATACACATTTTTGGTTTTCATACTTAATTATGGAATCCCAAGAGGAAATTACATTCAGTTTGATGATGGTTTAAGAGTCCAACAGATAGATGCAATGCAACACTGCCATCCATGAAAAAACTGGCAGTTAACAAAGTTTTCTATACGTTGGCCTAACATGTTATTTTTCAGTAGATGTTTTTGCATTGATGTGAGACATTCAGCATGTTCTTCCATGTAGAACAAAATCTCTATCAAGAAGTCAAATAAAGGCAAGTAATACAAGTCACTGCAAAAAGCAAACGTCACTGAGTTTGCTATTCCCATAAAAAATAAGTAAAGAATTGTTTTATCTCGATGTTCTTTTGTGGAAGTCTGAGCAAGGTACCCACCAAGGGATTAAAGGAGAGTCACAGCCTTCATCCCACCAAAATATAGTCCAGCCTGTTCTTTGTTTTGGAACTGTTTCTTTAGTATTGCATTCAGAATGCAGTTACAATGATGACCATTCTACAGTACAAATAATATTATTAAATGCAAATAAAATAATGCTTATTATAGTGTGAAGCATTGTAACAGGCTGTCTCTATGAGTTATATGGCTAGATTTCCTTGTCAATTGCCCATTTAATATTCTCATGAGTGGTCATCACTGAGGTTCTGTTAAACTGTAGATTGACTATATAATGCCAAGACACATGGGGTTGTTCTGCACAGAAGCACAGGCAGACTACTAACCATTCTGTTATAAAATGAATAGTGGCTCTGAATGGAGTTTTAGATGGCTGGGTTTTTTTCATTCCCTGTCATCGCCTGCACTGGTATTCTATGCTGGCTAATTTTGCTTCTTTATACTACAGCTCAATTTTTCATTTCTTTGATATATCCTATATAGATATAAAACATATTCTTCTAGCAAATATCTCCACACAGCTCAGGGACTCAGAGGGAGCTGAATGAGTACACTTGAGGTCTTGAGTTTGGCTGAACATGCACACGGCATATTTTGATATTTCCTTAGTGACAGAACAGGTCATGCTTTTGATTTGAACTTTGATGATGCCTGAAGTGTCTTCAGGCTCCTGATAAAAAGAAAGGTCCTGTCGATACAAGAAGGAGCAAGTACCTGGAGCTGTTTCTTTGAAGTTCAGTGGCATGCCAACCAAACTGAGAGCCTCTCGTCTACTCCAGTGAATTTTGGGTCCACTCTTAATTGCTTGGTTGCTGGGTGACAACACATAGGGTGGTGTTAAAATTCTGCTCTTTTATTTGGTTCATGATCCAGCAAACTCCTTAATTATGAGCTTAAATATAAGTTGGCTTGTAGTCTCCTTGAAATAAATGGTACTACTGAAGTTTTATAAAGCTGAAAGCAACCTGAAGTAATGCTTTGAACTGGATCCACTGGCCCTGATATATTCCTACATCTGCATCCTTATACCAGAATGACTGCTTTCTCATCTTAGTGCCACCTTAAGAGACAATTTGCAATTTTTAGCCTGGCCAGGGTTGTGCTATTCCTGTTGCATTTCTGATGATCCCAGCCGTTTCCCTCTGACATCTTGAATAGCTGCTGGTGAATCGTGGGAGCAGAGCTGAGTTGTTGTGTTAGGCTTCTGTCCTCAGAAGGACAGAGCTGTCCAAGACAGGTACTACCATACAGTATTATTTTATTCATTAGAGAGCAGAAATGTTGTGTTCACTGGCTAGGATTCATTTTGTTGTTGATATTCACTAAAAAAAGATAAATAATTTTTAACAAGGTAAATGACCCTACAGTTTTTTACCTTCTACAAAAAGCTGTGACCACCTATGGAATACACTATGTTGATCATGAACTCTGTCATATTTTCCTCTGATTTACACAGAGCCTTACAAATAACAAATAAAGTTTCTCCTTATTGCAGGAGGTGGGGAGGGCTTAAAAAAAAAGCCAATGAATATCTGAACAGGCTGCCATAAATACAGCTGGCTTGGCATGCTTGTCCCCGAGATGAACTGATTTGTGGCCTGGATTCAAAAATGTTTTACTGTTCTTTGCTTCTCGCTCTTTGGATTCAGCTATTTAGATCAGGCTAATTTTCAACTGAAGGAACTGAAGGCCTATTATTCTCCCTGAAGGTTATCTAATTTGTTTAAAAACTAGTGGCAAACCATTGACCGCTGCGTTTGTTTCAAAGACAGCAGCCATCAGGGAGGAGGGTTATAGCGGGAAAACTCCCACATGCAAACTCCCAAGCTCCTTTCCTGAAATAGCAAATAGTTTCAAGAGTGGTAAAATGAACTTCACGTGGTTTCCAGCAACTGTCTCTTCAGTTGTAGCAGAGGATGAGCTCATCAGGTTACGCTCCAGGGGATTTAAGAGGGTATATTTATTGCCATGAAACATGTCAGAATATGGTATCTTTTTGGCCTCTACCACTGTGTCAAAGTTGTTGAGGTTGGCCAACCGCTTCTACAAGAGAAAGAAAGACAGAAGTAAACTTCATATACAGAGAATACCACCTTAGGAAGTGAGGCTAAAATTCCAGAAATCCTAGAAAAGTGGAACTAAATATTGCATATTATTGGTTAGGTCCTTACACAAGGTCATTCTCTGAATTCTTCTTCCTCCTGAAGACCATTCCTTCTTCCAGTTCCTGGAACTGATGCTTGTGGACTCTCCTTGCTCAGTGGATATCCAAGAACAGATTAGCCATTAGCAAGCAGTAAATTGCCTTTTTTTATTTTAGTAAAGGAGTTAATTGTCTGTTGGATGATGGTAATAAAAGTGAACTTCTTTCTGTAGCAGGTATGTCATGACTGGGAGTAGCTTTAACAAGAATATGTCGATACCTTGTGAAAGCTTGCAAAGAAACAGGCATCCAGCGCAAACACAGGATGAAATTTGTGTTTCTGAATCTTGCTTCTCGTGCAGCATGACATTAGGAGAACATATCCTAACTGGGAAGGAGAAACATTGGAAGCACTGGGCACTCAGCTGGGGAGAATCTTGAGACAAGCACAATTTTCTGAATATTGAGCTGAACTTCACAGTTCACAGTTTGACAGACAGCTGCCCTCCATGCAGGGGGAGGAAGGCAGGCACTTCTGAAAATGTAGCTGCTTTGAGCACTTAAATGGGAGCTCCTCTAACTTGGACAGCTGGACTATCATGTATGCCATTTTGTTTAGAATTAGTTTGTGAAAGAATTAAGAGGAAAAGAGAGATTAGTTCTGATAAATAAAATATAGAGGAAGCTGCTTCCCAGTCAGTTCAGACTCTCTGCAGGGAATTGCCTCACTGTGAAGGATATCTCCCAGCTTTCTTCCCACTCATCTTCCTTATGAGATAGTTTCTTTCCCTGAGTGCAAGGATGTCGCTGTAGCTCCTGCCATCTAGAATATCCTCCTCCTGTGTACTGCTTAAATGGCCTTTTTGCCTTATGGCTTAATACCTACTTTTATTCATTGTGAAATGATTTTATATGCTTTTTAGTAAATGTGACAAGCAGTGTATTACCCACTGTCATCTTTTATTTATTTACTCCCATAAAGCATTATGGAATACGGTTAGTGTGTGACTTTCAGGACACTGCATGAAACTGCATTGTATTACATTGCAGCATGGGACAGTTCGGTGCCTTGAAAGAAGCACTACTTTTTCCTTTACCTGCATCTTTTCTCAAATGTTTTTTTTTCATGAGTCTCCCAATAGACAGTGTCTCATTTCCACGAGTTCCCTCAGTGTATCTGATGAGGACAATGCTTGTCTACTTGAGAAGGTCTTGTCATTTTAGTCTCACATCTTAGCTGCTACAAGAAGCACAGGAATTGCCCACATCTCTTCAAGCTGTATCCCAGATGCTTGGTGATTCATGAGGGGCCAACCTCCAGAGACCAATTTTTGTTGACTGTGTTCCAGCATCTATCAAAACCCGTTAAATCTGCAAAATCCCACTGAAAATCCCCATAGAAAACTCTGGTGTTTTTGGTTCTAGTCCTGGCTGCACCACTTCAGGTTGCAATTTACTACATGGGGAGAGAAGTGAGAGAGAATCAAGCTGTTTCAGAGCTTTTGAGGAGTCCGCTCCAGTGTCATGTGAAGGCTCTGAGTGGCTTTGCATTTCATCCCATGTGAGTTATAGAAACAGTATTTATTTTGTAGGATCATTAAGGTTGGAAAAGACCTCAAGGACCATCAAGTCCAACCCACCACCACCTAACTCACTAAACCATGTCCCTAAGCACCACATCTACACATTTCTTGAACACCTCCAGGGATGGTGACTCCACCACTTCCCTGGGCAGCCTGTTCCAATGCCTGATCACTCTTTCAGTGAAGAAAATTTTTCTAATATCCAGCCTAAACCTCCCCTGGTGCAACTTGAGGCCATTTCCTCTTGTCCTGTCACTTGTTACTTTAGAGAAGAGGCCAGCACCCACCTCACTACAACCTCCTTTTAGGTAGTTGTAGAGAGTGATAAGGTCTCCTCTCAGCCTCCTTTTCTCTAGACTAAACAACCCCAGCTCCCTCAGCCGCTCCTTGTAAGACCTGTGCTCCAGACCCTTCTCATCAAACATGTTTTCTTCCTTTATGGAAAAAGCATATCTTCATACTGTAATGTGTTTATATCCCCTGTTTTACTATACTGCGAATTGGCTCCCCATGCTTCTATCCAGCCTTTCCTCTATGACTCTATAATTACTATATTTACCACGATCGAAATAACAAGTCATTGTGCTTTGATTTTTAAGCTTTTTAACATATGCAGCTTTATTTCTCTGTTTACCTGTTCCACTTGGATAGTGCTGTGCCAGGCATTGCATTTCAACGCTGATCCTGGTCAGCTGTGGTTGACTTGCTGGCAGAACACCCCGATCTGTGAGATTCAGAGTTTAAGTTAAATGAAAAGCCATGGCAGAGCCTATTTTCTTGGGGTACAAGAGCACTGGTAACATACTTTCTCAGCTGGTGTGCTGAGTAAAGTGCACAGATTTTTTGTTTGGGAGTATATGTATGAGCACATTTAAAAGGTACTGTCCCTAGCACTCTGATCTCAGCAGCTGAGAACTCCGGAGTAAAGCTTGTGCTAGGACTGGCTGGGAAAAGGGAACCTTTCCCTCAGAAGCATGAACCACATTGAACCACACAGTGAGATGCATATAGATAGTGGGAAAATGGCAAGAGTTTGTTATCCGAGAAAGAAGAGCAAAGTACTCTCAGGTACAGGATGAGTTCTGGCATTTTTACTGCAGTAACCTTTGTTCTGACTTAGGGAATGTTTGTTTCATTCAAAAGTGCAGAATTCGCTTTCATCAAAACTGTTTTATTTTTATCCCTTTTCTTGGACATTTTGGACATAGTCCTGTGAAATACTCTGTCCTCTTGGGTGTACTGGGTGTTTTCAGAGTCCAAAGGTCCTCAGCATTTCAGTAGGAATTCAGTAGTGTTGGCGGAACATTTTGTTTCATTCCACATTAGGGAAAAAAAAAACGGAGGTGTCTTTGTTTTCTTTTATTTTTCATTAAAAA
>NW_010122992.1:80096-89850 GCF_000699245.1 Pterocles gutturalis
ATTGCAACAAAACTGATTGGTGGTTGGTCTTTATTTTCACGGAATTGTCACATTTCCAGGGCAAAATTGTTTGGTCAAAACAGAACGAAACAAAACAGAACTGTCTGGTTCTGCACTTTGTGAGCTATGGAGTCAGGGCTTTATTTGCTTAGAAAGGGTGGCTCAGGGTGTGAGGACATTTCATCCTGAATTAAAGCATCTTAAACAGATGTCACAAATAGATGTTTGGAGATGATAGTTTTTACAGGAAACCCAGACTTTTGTCTTCTAAGTTTCAGGTTGTTTGGAAACTAGAATTATTACCCTGTCAGAAGGGTGCAATGAACTGTTGACGCACAAACACGCTTTGCTTACAGCTGTGTACAGAGAGGCTTTTACAGCCAGGAACCAGTGAAAAGCAACCTGAAAAGTTGATGTACGTGCCATTAAGTTTGTGTCTTTTCTCTGTTCCTGTTTTCCATGAGCATTTATGAAATAAATATATTTATTTTATTTGAAGAGCTTAGAAAGCTTCAGTCAAATATTAGATTATATTTTAAGAGAGAGAACTTTGATTACTGCTTGTAGTGGAACTGGAGGTTGACCTGACCTTCATCAGAGTACTGGGAGTGATGTTTAATTTAAAATCAGGACCACGGACTCTAGATGTGTATTGGAGAGCTGCTGTCCAAGTTCCCATATGTCCTGGTTTCAGCTGGGACAGTGTTAATGTTGTTCATAGTAGCTAGTAAGAGGCTATGTTTTGGATTTGTGCTTAGGAGAAGGCTGATAACATGATGATGTTTATAGTTGCTGCCAGGACAGTCAAGGACCTTTTATCTTCTCTGCTGTGCCAGTGTCTGCAGGTGCAGGAGAAGCTGGGTGGGAGCACAGCCCCAATTACTAGCCAAAGATTTGACCACGGGTTTAGGATTGAGACCCAAATTGGCCAATGGTATATTCCATAATATGCATGTCATGCCCAATATGTAGATGAGGCTCTGTCTGGAAGTTCACTCTCTTTGTGGGTAATCTCTCTCTGGGTCGTCCCTCCCTAGGAGTAGTCTTGTTCTCTCAGATGGCTCTCAGTCTCTTAGGTTCTTGGGCTCTTATCTCTTTACTGGGTTTGCAATTTCGGGACTCTCCCTTCTCCAGGATCGTTATCTGGGAACGGGCTGAGTCTTGGTCATTGGGTGGTGAGCTGTATCATTGTGTACTACTCGTTTGTGTATTTGTATATTTGTATATATTATTGTTATTGTTATAATTTTTATTTTCAATTTTATTATAGCGTAGTTATTAAATTGTTCTTATCTAAACCATGAGTCTCTTTTCCCTCTACTCCTTTAATTCTCTCCCCCATCCCTGGGGCCGGGAGGGAGACTGAGCAGCTATGTAGCTATGTGGTGTTCTACTGATAGCCAGAGGCCAAAACCATAACACTCATTCCACTGTTTTCTGTTTTCTTCTGTCATCTTTGAAATTTGACTGACACACTTTTTGCAATTTTCCTTTTCTTTCACTATGCTTCTTTCATGGACTATGACTTGTAAAAATTTTCATGTGACTGTATGGATAGAAGCTCTCTTGGTTGATGACTGCAGTAAGCCATACTCATTCAGAAAGTCTTTTCAGATATCATCAACCCATATATGTCCAATTTTTAAAGAAAAAGCTTCCTTGCTTGTAGACCTTTAATAAAAATCTACATTCCTTATTTTTTATGCTTAGGAGAATGAGGAATAATTTAAAATGAACTGTAAAGATGGAATAGAATTGAGAAGAGAAAATGCAAAAGAAGTTTTGACTCGCTGACTGTACATACTCAAAAGGCAAAAAAAGTAGAGTACAATATGGTTTGGTGTAGTGTGGTATATAACTATCTCATGAAAATCTGCTCCGCTGAGAAATGGCATCCTGTTGTTAGCTTTGTCGTACATACTGAGATTCCTGCTAAACTGGGGAACCTACTGAGAAGCAGAAATAGTTGCTTGATACAACCATCATAAGCGTTTAGGTGTCATCTATGACAGACTTCTCAGAGGAAATGGAAAGCTATTACCCTGAGCTCAGTGACCTCATCACGGTTATCCTGAAAGTTTCCTAGACTTTTAGATTTGGGTGTACATATAAGTTGGGATAAAACTCCCAGACCTCATGGGATGGACAGTACCAACAGCAGCACTATATTGTCCTTTGTCCAGCTGAACCAGAAAGGGGTCTAAGTTTTTTTCAAAGCTACCTTAGCAGCATAAGATCTGTTGGAATAACCTCTGACATGTGTGATTATTACTGTTGGATGAGTCACTGGAGGACTTAACACAAAGCTGTATCAAAAACTAAACCCAAATATTGCATAACAGCTGCAAAGCAAATGTTGAGGCTAGTTTTGGAAAAAAATGCATGGAAGAAAATCATAAAGATCTGGTCTGAAGCTGACAGCTGTTGCATCTGATTCTGACACTCTTTGAACAACAAACTTTATATGATATTCTCCTCTTGCCCTGATCAAATTCCTATTTTAACTGATGCAGAAGTTGTTTTGGTTAACAGCTGCTTAAATAAGAAGCATAGATTGTGTTAGGTATCCCAGATTCAATGAGTGGCAAGATGGCTCTTACAGAAGTTTCTTGTTGAGCCCAAATCAAGTTACTTTGTATGAAAAGTCCATAGTTTTGTGTCAAGGATGATGAATTTCATGCATAGCCTGGCAATCACCATGCACGCACAGGTGGAGGCAGTTTCTGGAAAAACACTAGTTATAAAGACTAGTCAGAACCAGATATCAAAGGCTGTGAAAACATATGTCAATTCTTAAATTTACATTCTCAGTTTATTTGTATTGATGTGATTTTCACACAGGTGCATGGTTGGAGAAGCATGTTGATGTTTCAGACAAGCTAGGACAAGTGGAGTTCAGCATCTCTGTGATAACCTGGAAAGATGTCCAGATATTTGCCAGGATAGTCAAGAACTGTTTGGTTTCTCTTCTGTGCCAGTGTCTGCAGGTGCAGGAGAAGTTGGGAGGGACCACAGCCCCAGTTACGAGTTTAGGATTTTACTTTAGGTTTAGGTCTGAGACCCAAATTGGCCAATGGAATATTTCATATCATGCACGTCGTGCCCAGTATATAGATGAGGCTCTGTCCAGAAGTTTGCTCTCTCTCTGGGTTATCTCTTTGTGTTGCCTCTCTGTTGGGGTTGTCTCGCTCTCTCAGTCAGCTCTTGGTCTCTTGAATGCTCCGGCTCTGATCTCTTTTCCGGGATTACAGTTTTGGGACTCTCCCTGCTCAGGGATCATTAGCCAGGAATGTGCTGAGCCTTAATCATAGGGTGGTGAGCAGTATCACTGTGTATCACTCATCTGTATATTTTTGTATTTGTATGTATTACTATTATCATTATTATTGTCATTATTATTTTCAGGTTTATTGTAGTTTATTTATTAAATTGTTCTTATGTCAACCCATGAGTCTCTTTTCCCTTTACCTCTTTAATTCTCTTCCCCATCCCCATGAGGGGGAGGGTGAGTGAGTGGCTGAGGGCTATTTGGCTGCCAGCCAGCTTTAAACCACAACACCATAGTAAGTAGAAATTTGATCAGTGCAGTTGCGTGACTGAGTCACGACCTGTCCAGGTGTAGCTCCCACCAGCCATATTGAGAAGGGTCTCAGCTTGCCGACGTGCAGGTGGCTCTGCAAGACAGTGTGGTTTCCACAGGGCTTCTGCTGGCGGCTGCTGGGCGTGCTGCTGGACCTCGCTGTACTCATGAATGCCAGGCAGGAAACCATACTGCATCTTAAATGGTGTTAGAAATCTCTCTGTGCGTAACTGAACTGAACCCTGGATCCCTACACACCACACGGGGAAGACAGATAACTGTCTCACAGGTGGAGGCTCAGATCTGAGTGTCCTAACTGGGGACTGAATGCTGCCTTGATCTGTATGTTGCCTTTAAGCCTTCTGGTCCTTGAAATTTCACCACACTAAAGTTATCAATGCACAAAAAACTAGTTGTCTGCAGTTCTTTGATGCTGGGTGCCAAATTCAGCTTTTGATAACAGCTGGAGAATGCAAGTGCATGGTGCAACCCAGAAGACGTTTTGACTTTTAGAGAGCTGGGTCTTGCCACAGTTCCTGTTGTCCTTGGAGCCAGGGATTTACAGCAGCTGAGGCTTTAGCTTAGTATAAGTAAACTTTAAGAACAACGGAGGAAAATGTTGTGGAATTTTAATTAAGTAAAGACTTGGCTATTTGTCTTGAAGTTACTCAGGAAGAGGGTTGGTGGGACAGTTTCTGAGTTTGGTTACTTCGGTGTAAGCATTCAATGGCTATTTGTGTTAATGATCCATTGACAGCAGATGATTCACACCCTATAAATAAAATGTGACTTAACACATTCTTCTGGGAGGAAGCACTTAAGCACAATAAACAAAGTCACACATACTTTCCTGAAGCCTTGCTATTACTGCTTTTTTTCGGAGGACATCTCTCTCCAGAATACCAAATTTGTGAAGCAGGGATGTTTACCTTTTTACTTCAGTCTGTTTCATTTGATTGTTCTCATGCTTGCAGCTTTTATTGAAGTTTAGATTCTGTTTTAAAAACACATAGGTGAGAAGGAAAGTATATAATTGATACTGATGTAAAAATAATTGTATATTTATCATAAAATAAAGAGCCTAGGTAGTTGAGTACTGTTGTATTATTGTTTATAGGGGGTTGAATTAAGAGAAAATACACTATACTTCTTATTCAATAATAACTGCTCCTAGACAACTTTTTGTAGACTTTAATTGCAAATAATTTGTGCTGTGTTATAAACTGTTGTGTTTTTTGCCTTCCTATAACTGGAACAACATACTAATTTCTACAAGTTGTGACTACTAACAGAGAGCAATCACCTCACAGACTTGTACCGAAAAGAAGAGACCATCAGTGTGCCAGGGAACGGCTGCATCCACAGTCCGCGCTTCCCCAGCAGTTACCCCAGAAACCTCCTGCTGACGTGGCAGCTCCACTCCCCAGAGAACACCAGGATCCAGCTGGCTTTTGATAATCAGTTTGGACTGGAGGAGCCCGAAAATGATATTTGCAGGTGAGTCGTGAGCCGTCTTGTGTCAAAGTTTGCAAAGGGCTCCTTAACACAACCTTCAAGCTTAAGGATGTGGCCATTGGCCTGAGACTGCAGATCGAAACCTGTATGTCTCTGGCTGGGTCTAGGATGGACCTGCTTTGAGGACAGACCTGCAACCTGAAATGCTTTTTGAGTTTATAAATAAATTGAGCTGTCCTGGACTTGAAGCAGTTTTGGCAGGTTTTAGTCCTTCTATAATATTTTAAGCACAAGGCACTTGTATGCTCAAATCCAGCTACCTGAGAACTCAGGTACTACTTCAATAGGATTTTGTCTTCTGTCACTTCTGTCATGTTTCAGCCAGGCAAAAAACATCTTTTTTCAGTAGGTGGAAGGCTCTGGGAGGTGTGAATGAGAAGGTATATGTTTATATTGGAGTGTGAGGGACAGATAAAAATGCATTGAAAAATATTATCTCCTTCAAATTATTTGTTTATATTCAATGTTATTCTTCACTGGTACAGTTTCTTTTAAAACCTGTAAATATAAGTCCACAAATGTCAGTGTATTCTGCATACATAATATGTTTTATCAACTATACTCTACGATAGGCCGGTTGCTTTGTTTTCCCCTTTTAAGCGAAAGCAACCATAAACTCAGTTGATCAGGTTGATTAACCCAGGTGGATAAACTGCTTTGCATCAGCAGAACAGAGGTGAATCTTGGCAGCATTCACAAAAAAAAATATAAATCCGTGGGCTTTTTTGTTTGTATTTCTTTTATTTAGCTATCTGGTCTGTGGGAGAGAGCAGGCTTAAGAGTCCATTGCACTCCAAAAAGCAGATGGCTGTGATGGTACTTACATAAAACACTCAAGTCTCAGCTCACAGCTCTCTGCCTGATCATGTTGTTACTTATGCCTTATCTATGCGGAGAACTGGGTTGTTAGGATTTCTGCACACCCAGCCTCTGCTTATCTTCTTTGTCAATTAATTCACATTTATACAGTTTGGCAGCTCTGCAGGATTTAACAGGGTGGAATTTTTTTTTTTCTTGTTTTGCTTTGTTAATTTTCTGCATTACCAATGGAGAGGACCTTTCTGCAGGTTTTCTTTACATTCAGTAATAAAAGAATGCAGCCTGAAACTGGCTCTTCTTCCCTGCACCTTGAAGGTCTTGGCAGCTGCTGCTCTGCTCTGATGCTGTTGGTCCGAGATCAGGAGCAGAGTCAGTAATGACAGTCACCTCCCAGCACCACAAACGCTTTCCCAGATTGAGAGCCTAATGCATACAGAAGCAGCCTGTTAATATTTGCATAGTGGATAAACTGTGGTTGACCTTAAAGCATTGCAACTTGGAAACAGAGGGCTAATTTACCGTGGAAAAAAAGATGAAGTATTCTCTGTCAAGAGCCATTAAAGGTGGTGGGATGGTGAGGGGAAGTCAAGCTGTTACCAGCATTATGGGTTTTGGGGACTGTCTTGGAAGGCAGTCTGCCTGCTTTTTCCAGAGCAGCTAATTTAGGATGCAGAGAGAAGCAAAGACCTTCCATCATCCATAGTGTCTAGAGAAGCTGGAGAAATATCACGTTCTTGTCTGAAATAAAGCTTTCCCTGGTGTTCCTGGAAGACCTTTATTTGTGTAGCATTACTTCCAGAGTGAGGAATTTCTTGGGCAGACAGTTTGTGATGGCTTTAAGCCTGTTAAGTACTGTGTGCATAGTTGGATTTTTTGCTAATGCTTGATATGTTTTTCAAAACTAGGTTCCTTTCTGCAGCTTCAGTCTCCAACAATCCCTGCAGTGTTGCTTTAGAGAGACAGCTAGGCATGCTTTAATTGAAATGAATGCTGAGAGCTAAGCACGTGCTTGAATGCTGTGTATATGAGACAAGTAATTCAGGGCCTCTACACCTTACCTTCCTTTTGTACTTGCTTCTGACCTTGTGCTTTTTTCTAGAAACTTCCTAGTGTTTTCTTTCAATTTTTCATTAATGCTAATTATTGTAATTTGCATACTATTAAGACCGAACTGATTGAAATTCATTCAGACTGAGGAATGAAAAGGTACACTTTAGCAAAAGTTTTTCAGAAGGAGGGGAAATATTCAAGGTTTTACAGAATTTTCTAGAAGTGCTGTTATCATTTCCACAGGCACTTGATAAGAGATTATACTGAAAAGCAATTAAATTACCCAGCTTCTGAAGCTTTTTGGATGCACAGAAACAACCATGATCACACCTGCTTCCATGATCCTTGCAGAAAAGCCTCTGCTGTTGAAAGCAAACATAATCCCTGAAAGCCCATGGGTTTGCCCCATTTTTGCTAGCAGGTAGTCTGTCTCCTGGCCTCAAAAAGTGGAGGGTGGTCAGGGCAGTTTTCACCAAAGCCTACAAGGTCATCTCATGCTGAAAAGTCTGCAACCCCTCGTGTTACAATAACCATTCACTGGCTGTCGTGCTGCCCGGCGGGCAGTGGTGGATGCTGACATGGGCAGTGGGAGCTCTGCCGGGGTAGCACGTCCATCACCGTGGGGGAGTGGGAGCAGAGGACAGTGGAGAGAGTCTGAGACAAGTTTACCTCTATATGGAACTGAACTTTGTACTGTTACCAAAAAAAAATATGTTTTAGCAGAGTTTGGGCAGATTTAAGTGATTTAGTTACGGCAAATCTGTTATTTTCTATTCTGTGCAATTTGGGGTTGGTGAATATAAAAGCAGCAGTGCTGATATTCTCAAGTCACATAGCGCTTATGTTTTTTGGTTTTTTTTCACATGGGTTCTCAGCAGAAAAAGAAAAGCAGGTCTGTTATTTACAGAGCTATTCAGCTCCCACAACTGGGTAGGAAGGCGGGCGCCTGGCCCACAGATAATAAAAAACCATAGATAATAAAAACCTTTCCTGGTAGAGACCTCAGAGGTTTTAAGGCTTAACTGTGCTGTGGGAATGGCAGCTCTCTCCATCTCTCGTTGCCTGTGCTCAACCTGCCCCTCTTGTCATCAGCTCTCCCTCGCTGGCTGCAATTTGTGGGGCCTAATTCTGCTTCCATGGATATTGAGGGACTTTTTTCTCATAGATGTAGTGAGATCAGGGCTTTATACTCTGCCTTCCTTATTCTCCAGCTCAAGAAACGAACTCAATAAATGACCCAGGCCAGCAAATGCAGTGGCAGCGAGTGCTGTCACTGTGTCCTCTCGTCCCTGGGGTTTAGTGTCTGCTGCTCCTGGCAGAGCCCTCTTTGGGCAGTGGCACAGGTGCTCGGCCAAGGTGTGACCTTGCACAGGGCAAGACATGCTGTTGCTTTTGCCCTGGTGACAGCAACCAGATGAAGAGCAGAGGAGGAGTCCCCGCCATGGCACACAGAGTGCCAGCTGGCCCTTTTCTGCTTGAAAACTTGAGTCGTGTCTTTCCAAACCATCTAGCAGGAGCAACGTGCCACCTACAAAGAAAACCCTAAGACGCACCTTTCAGCAGCACGCACTGCCCCGTGTCCTCCCAGCACATCCCTTTGCTCCTGGCATGGCCCCAGCCTGGCCCTGGCCCTCCGACAGGCACAGCAGGCTGGAGCCTGTGGCTGGAAAAACTGGGGGACCACCGAAAAGTGCACAAGGGCTTTTATCAGGTGTCTAAATTGTTTGTCCACCACATGAAACACAACACGGATGTTTACTGTGTACTAAGCATATGCAACTGCCCCTGAGTTCCTATTTTATTGTGGTAGAAAATACTGTCTTTCATGTTCCAAGAGCCCAAAAATCAGCCATTTGAGCACTCAGGCAGTAGCTTGCAGCTTAGTGTATTTTGTGCTACATGAGCATGTCCACCATTTGCAATATTTAATATGATGCTGTGTCTACAGCTGTACTGCTGTCTATTTGCAACCATCTTCTGTAAGCAGGGTTAGCAAAAACTAATCCTTCAAACCGGTTCCCAGGTATGACTTTGTGGAAGTGGAAGAGGTGTCGGAGACCAGCACAGTTATACGAGGACGGTGGTGTGGACACAAGGAAGTACCTCCAAGAATAACATCAAGAACAAATCACATAAAGATAACCTTCAAATCCGATGACTATTTCGTGGCTAAACCTGGATTCAAGATTTGTTACTCCCTTGTGGTAAGTCACCTAGCTGTGTCACTTAGCTGTGTCACGGGTGAGAGACAGCCTGTAGTGTAAACGAGCATCGGTACTTAAAGAGTGGCTGGTGTAGCTAACTGCATTGGATCAAAACACTAATTGACTGAAAGTATTTTCATTCCAGCAACTACATTTATACAGATCAAAGTATTTTTGACATCCTGTCATTAAATATAAAATAAAGTCAAGTCCAGGCCAAGATTTACACTAATAATGTGTTTCAGAAGCACTAATGCTCTCTGCACCGAGGCGGCACTGCCAGTGACTTGACAGATGCTGCAGAAATAGCAGAGAAATGGCTGCTCCTTTTTTTATTTTCATTTGAGGTCAAATAAAAATACCTTGAGGGCTTATGGCTGTGATTCTGAGTTAGATGCAGTGCAGTTTATTCTACATGCAGTAAAATTCTGCATACAAGACAATGTGCTGAGGCTCAGGCTGTATTTTTAACCACGTATAAACATGCCTCTTTCTATATGCAGTGGCATTACCAGTGTATCTTGTACTGTTTCAGTGAGATTAAAACCTCCTGTTTTTTTATTCTGGTTTTGTCTTTGGGGAGCAG
>NW_010122992.1:89945-98000 GCF_000699245.1 Pterocles gutturalis
ACTCGGTCCAGATTTTGATACACATATGTATTCATTTGTATTGTCCTGATGAATATTATAATGCTTTTGGTGCAGTGTAGCTCAAAAGAGGCAGATTTTGCAAACGCTCAGGAAGTGGTAAGCATTAACTTATTATAATGTCATCATTATATTTTCATATCCATCACACTTCTTATTCCCTTTTTATTCTGTCTACGGTTATTTAACAAGAATAAGAAAGCCTGGAATAGCAATAATGTTAATGCTGTAATGGGAGAAATTACTATTTGAGTCATTTCACTTCAGCTTCTCAGCTTTGCATGCATGTCTGCCTATGTATGCTAAAAGGAGTCCATAAACAGCACATTGTCAAGACAACTCTAAAGATATAAAGATTGTATTCCCTTGCATTTAAATTTTTAAGCTTCTGGTGGAGTAACTCATTGCACTATGAGTAAATCCTCAGCTCTAATTTACTCTAATTTGAAGGTAGTCTACTAAAACTAAAATTTAGGCAGAACAGTCTATGAAAGACCACTGGGCATAAAAATTAGATGGTAAAGCAGCCTCTCTTTACACTACTCGTATTTCAGTCCAGCCACAAAAACTCTGCTGCATTTAGCAAGCCTTATTCCAGACCCCGTACAGCTAGTCTGATAGTATTATGCTTTCCAAAAATGAATGCTATTACTCAAAATACAGGACTCTCTGCACTAAAAAACTCAAAAAATGCTACTGTATTTATCTAGTTTCAAAACTGAGTAAACAGAATTTTACAGTCTAGCAAATCTATTCAAAAGGATATTCTCCAAGAGCACCCTCTGAATGAAATACTGTTTTATTGCTGAGAAGGGAGCTGTACAGGTGATCAGTGGGGTTTGCGAGATGGGGGATGTTTTGTACTTATCTGGTTTTCGGATTCCGAACTGTCCAACCTAAAACTGCAGGATTAATATTCAACAGAGTCAGCCTTTATTTGATAGTCCCCACAGTTGCTCAGAGCTCAGTTCATAGATATACTGAGCACTGCTGACCCCTGAAGGTTGAAATTGTGCATTTCTAGGCGGCAAACCAGGGAGCATTAATGAAGCATGCAAAAACATATGGTATTTCGTATCAGATGAAATGAAAGACCTTTATATTGCTTTTTCCCTTTCCTTTGTAACCTTCTCCAAGACAAGGCTACTTGGGACTTTCTTGGAAAATGGTGCACAAGATCAGTGCAAATCTCCAACTCCCTTTTTATTTTTATTTTATATTTATTTGGAGTTTGGATCTGCATGGCAGTTGTTTATTTGTATACCAGACTCTGATAATTTTCCTGAGAAAATTGAAGCAAGTGGTTTGAAGAGTTCCATTGAATTTATTGATCAGCTGCATCTCCTGAGCGAGATGCCAGAACGGCTGGGTGAATTTCTCCCCATTACGCATGCAGCCGAACAGCCTCACAGCCTTGCTCTCTGGCCCTCTCATTTATGAATCTTCAAGGAAGTCAGTTACGTTCACTTCATTTGATACAGATCAAGTTTTTACTATGTTCAGCACTCTGCATGAGGCACAAATGAGGCACCGCAGAGCTTAGCAGAAACATACTTCATTATCTTCATGTACTTGTGTTTTTACTTCACATCTCACTACCATTTAGAGAAATAAAAAGGAATTATTTTTCTAGATAAGGCATAAATTAGACTTGTATCTATGAAAGCCACGTTTGCCCTTGTAAAACAAGGCATGCAAACTAAGCAGCCCATGTAAAGTGAGGGGGCTCAGTCACTCAGGATGGTGGGATTAGAATTCAAAGTGACTCTGGAAAATTAGACTGAAAAAAATACAAGGATGATCTTTAACAGGACAAGGTTGGAAGCGATACGAATCTGTGGGAGTAATTAACTGTCCCAATATAAGATAAACAGTGGGCAAGAGAGCAGATTTGTGAAAAAAAGTCTGAGCATCTAAACACAGTGGTTAGCAACTTTTGGTTGCCAAGGCTGACTCCTTCCATCTTCTTCCTCCTCTCCCCGCGTCCTCTGCCTCTTGGTCCCTCTGCCTCTGCCCTCCCTTCTGTGGGTCTGAGGGACAAGGAAGGCTGGGGGTGGAGGGGGGGGCAGCGAGGGTGGCTTTGAAGAGAAGGGTCAGATCCAACATGCTGCTGCTGTTGCCTGTCCCTGATCCACTCTTTACCCGTGAAGCCATAGGTCTTCCTGGGGATGGGAGCTCCAGGGTGGAGCTGACTCCAGGAACTTATTCAAGTGTGCCCCACCACTTATCCCATGTTGAGTAAAAGTCAGAAGTGTCCTTGGCTGGAAAAAGTCACTCCTACTCTGAGCTGTTACAGTGCAGAGTAAGTATGTGCAGCTGGTGGTTGGTGTCTACGGACACTTTACATTCAAAGCCCACAGTTGTAGCTGTGCAGGTTGTTGGCTTAGTCTGAGTATCCACACAGAGAAATGTCTCCCTTGAACCTCTTTAAAAATTGTCTTTTCCTTCAAGCTTCACAGACCTAGAGCAGAAATGGTCTGGAGCAAACCCTGGATAGCTATTAGGCATGAGCCTCACTTAGCTGTAAATTTGTTTGAAATTCCTCCCTGCCATTATCACTTAAAGTGCTTATTTCTCAAATATTTTTTTTTAACTTTTCTTGATTGAGTTGCCTTAGAAACATTAATTTGCAGTATCAAAGGCACTGAGATATTCCAGTCTTTTTTTTTTTTTTCCTCATATATTATATACTTTCTTACTCTAAGGACATCATGTTTCACGACAAACACTGTTGAAATATGTGATAGAGAGGAAGGTAAGTCAGCTTAGGTTACTTACACAGTTGCTAGACGGGAGGTAGGCACTGTCAGGAGAGAGGTCCCTGGGTTGCATGCCTTAAAGTAGGGGATGTGAATATTCCATACTGCCACAAATATAAAATTTCATTCCACCACCGCTTGCAGCGCAGTTACCTCAACCAAGGGACCTTGCATGTACAAGTAAGTATTCAGTAATTACTAAAAATACTGCATCAATTATTTTCAGATGTAGAAATGTAAATATAAAGTTACGCTGTTACACATGGAAATAATTGTTTGATTTAAGTCATTTTATACAATCCCCTTTTTAGTTGAGAAGTTCGGTTCTTCCGGTGTCCTAATTCTGGAAGGGAATGTTAACAAGATTGGACCCTAAGTTTTACAAGTACATTAGCATGGACGTGTGCTAAAATAATCTAGGAACTCATTCAGGAATGTGTTCCAACAATAAAGGTGAATGCTTTGAATTAAAATTCCCAATCCTGCATCTAATTTCATTTTAATGGGACAACTAGAAAATGTTAGATTCCATTTGCTAATTAAAACCACTATTTTAAATTTATTGTAAAAGGCACACATTTGTTATTTGTTTATAACAGTAAATTGTTATTGCCTTACTAATTGTTTCATTAGCCCTAAATGAAATCCGTATTTTGGAACTTGGACTGAAATCATTATTGGAAACAAGAGCTTCAAAAAAAGCTAGGAACATACGTATATGTACAAACTGCATATATATACAAATATGTAAGATCAAAAAAAATGACATATACATACTTTTACATATATATACGGATACATGTGCTTTTACCTTTCTTTTTAATATAATTCATGACTAGAAAACATCACATGACATTAAGAGCAATCTTTACTTCTTTGGCAATTGTAAACCAACAATGATGGACATTTGGTGATAAACAGGAGAATATAAGTGCATTTGTCCCAGGATAATCTTATGTGTCAAAATGTGTATCGATGTGCTAGATCATAAGTAATTTTTCCTAGATCGAAATGACATTTCCTGAATGAAGGAGCCATAAAGAAATTAATGGAATGGAAAGGGAGGAAGTTTGGGTTTTGACCCATTATGTGGAACTTTACAGAGAAGTAGCTTTCTGATAAACACCCAGGCCATGGGTCACCACTCGTATGATCAAAAAAAGAGAATTGGTCACAAAACGGGGTCAAACACCACAGGCAATCTAATAAAATGTAATTATTTTCCCATGCAAAACATGTATACCAGTCAAAGTTAGTTTAAATACTGGACTTAAACTCTTTGATACTTGCCTGTTAAGTTCACAAGAACACACCAAAAATTCAAAACACAAACAGAAAATTAAAATGTGCAGAATAAGAACCTGATCCCAATACTTGTACTGACAGACAAACACTCTGTGCTGACTGTCTCTCTGTATTTTACCAGGTTTGCACAAGAAATGCAGCATCAATTTTTAAAATAAGTCAATAAATGATCATAAAAACAATCAGCCACTAGTGTGAATACAGATTCATAAAAAACATAAAGGATTAATTCTTTATCACCGGCCACAGAGCTGAATCCAGCCCAGAAGCTGCACAACTCTTTGCTGCTGTGCTTCTGTTAGAGCTTGTCACTTCTTTCACAGGATAGACATTTCATTTCTGTCTCCAAGACAAAATATTCTGCCTGAAAACCCATATAATATATCTCATTTGACAACAGGCGTGATAATGGTGCATGAATACCTTCCCTGCTTTTAGATAATCCACAGAAGGAATCCCAGTAAGTTGCTGCGGGTACAAAAGGAGAGGAATGGGGTGGGGAGGAATGTCTTGGTTAATAAAGTGATTGAACATGAAATAGATCTCACAATGAAAAAGCAAGAACTTACATGTGGAAGCTTTATCAGTTCTTCTACTGTTTCTCTGATTTCCGTTTTGATTGCCTGTCTATGCTAGACAACAAAGATTTTTTATAAATACTAACCACATGCAAAACTCATAACAATCTATGTGATGAAACTTCTATTTTCTTAAGTTCTGGCAGAAAACTATTTTCTGTGGTTTTGCTCAAGGCATACCATCCTCATAAAATTATCAGCCAGAGGCTCATCTTTCAGGAGAGAAGTAATTAAGTCCTTTCTAATCAGATAAAACTTGCTCAAAATCTTTAACATTCCTTCCCCAAATTCATATAAGCAGAGGATTTAAGAAATTATCTATGCAGACTTTTTTTTTAATTTGGAAGGTGTTATAATGTTTTAAAAAGCAACATAAAATGACAGCATGTTGAAAAGAGAGATTGTGCCTCAGTACATCTTGAGACATGGAGCATCTCAGAGTAATTTAAAAACGGCGGGGGAGGTGGCGGAGAGTGAAACAATGCTTTCCATTTAAGATTCCTGAAAGTCCAGCAAGCCTTGATCTGCTGCTTACTTAATCTCATAGACATCACCTGTCCTTCAGCAGGGTTTGGTGGTGGTATGGTAGACAAGCCAAGCAGTGTGGTAGGCGAGAACGATCCAGTTCTCCCAGTGCTCAGAGAAGAGCAAAAGATAGTGAAGGATAGAAAAGAAGCAAAACAGGGGTCAGATAGCTAGGCAATAAGGAAGCTGACATACCTGGGTGGAGAAGGCACATTTGAACAAATAGTTTACAGGCAGAATTGGCTGCTCCGGGGGCAGCTGAAGTTCCTAATTAAATTATTAATTCCAGCATTTGCATCTAATCAAGAGTTATTACTCCCTTCAGCCTCCTATCACACCTCCCAAACCTTTACTGCCTGCCTCCTAAGTCTTTCCTGCCCCATCTCCTCAGGTGGAAACCTTACGGGTTTTCAGGCCTGTGACCCACAAGCTGAATGCCACATGAGTCAAAGGGAGCCTGGGGGCTGTGATCAAGGCTATGACCTGACCTGGCCCAGCACTTGACAGCCCAGCAGTCCCAGGCTGCATCTCTTTCCAGTCTTCCCTAGATTGTAGTCTGAAGTAGTCCTCCCCTTGGCAGATCTCTTCTGAAGGTTTGGTGCCCCCTCCATATTTACTCCTGTTGTCCTAGACGCAAAGCTTGGTCCCAATCCTTGTGCTATGTGACTCTCTGAATTTTAAGTTTCATTAGGAGTCTGCCTTTCTTGATTCCTAATTTTTAAAGCCATTTGTAAGTCAGAGATGACACTGATAAGAGAGTGGTGAACAAAAGTAGGTTTCAGGGAGAAAGGGAATCATCTACCAGCTTGGCATCAGAGGATGCTACAAGTACTAGATGGAAGGATGGCTATAGGATCGTCTAGAAATGGCAAGGGAGGAGAGTGAATTATAGTCCAAGTTCAGAAATAAAGGTAGTTGTGGGTAAGGCAAGCACACACAGTGAAAGAGGCAAGTCCATGGACAGAGAGAAGGCAGCAGTAACACCAAAACTCAATGGTCAGAGAGGCAGAAGAAAACCCAAACATGCAAAGATTCTTGAAAGCTGAAAGGAAAAATTAAAAAACCAAAAGATAGGAGAGAGTGTGACTGACTATATCAAACTTGGCAGATATATGATGAAAGACGAGGAAGAAGCCTTCCATCTTTACCAGGAAGATTTCACTGTCACTTGTTCATTACAGTAACATGAAAGCAATTTCAGTTAGAATGAAAAGGGGTGAATAGCAATTAAGGAAACATTTTTAACAAGGAAATGAAAGGAAGGAGGGGTTTGTGTAAACCAGAGGAGTTTTGGCATCATGGTTAGGAAGGAAAGGAGGCAAATGAACTGGAGATTTTAAACAGGCAGTGGACCTGAAATAGGAAAGACTGGGTCTAGGAGAGGAGGGAAGGTGTGAATTGGATAGAAAGCAGGGCAAAAGTAGGACCATTTCACTACATCACCCTCTGTTGGCAAAACCTCTGATTGTGAACTTGAGGAGTGGTAAGTCTGGGCTAGGGGATGTATCAAAGGTAAAAAGAGTCAGCCAGAAACATGGGTGAAGAATTTAGTTATGGCAGGGAAAACCTTCTGGCAAGTAAGATACCAAAATCAGAAGCAGGGGGACCCAGTAAGCACACAGAAGCTCCTGGAAGCTGTCAGACTTCAAATACTAAAACAACTGTTTTAATCAGAAAGAAAAATAGACCTTAGAGTCTGTGTTTTCCCAGCTGTAAGCATGTGTCCCTGGCAGTTTTGTTGTTTGAACAGCATGGTGGAGAACTGGTCATTTGCTCTCCTCCGTTCATGATTTGTTGACAGCTCACTTAAAGTATGGCTCCTTTGCAGGACAATGTCATCAATCTGTCTTAACATAACAACAATTCTATTGATGTCCAATTCCTGTTGAAAATGCTGCGTCTTTAATCCAATAGTGCACTGTTAGAGAATTCACCAAACTTGTGGCAGTGGCCAAGGACAAGAAAATGTAGCACTTTACATCTTCAAAGGATTGTACAAACAAAAGCTTGGTGTTTTCAAATCCAGTATCGTGTCCCAAATAGTTGACTCTAACAAGACGTAGAGGCATTGTTCATTTAGGACAGCTTTAGGTATTGAAGGACTGCATTTCCTGATGGCAGTACTTACCTGTTTTAAGAATTCCTGAGGAAGTCAGTGACCAAAAGAGGAAATTCCTACTTTTCCAAGGTAAGTGATACAAAGACAAAACCAGAAAAAGACTGTCATGTGCAGTGCGAGACAGTTACCCGTGTTAGACAAAAAAATCATAGTTTAATGTTGTAGAAGCTCAAAAGCCATATTCAACATCAAAATGATTTCCCGCAAAATACAGCAGAAGTAAATTGGAAGATGCAAATTCCAAGAGGCACGCAACCTCTTGGATATTAGTGATGAGATCAAACAACTAAAAGCATGTAAGAATAGTGGATAAGGGCCACAGGAATGCTGCAGTTGTTGGGAAGTGTGTAATACTGGCAGAATGGTGGCTTTCGTTTTTTTAATTAAATTAATGAAGTGAACCCCAGTCTCATAGCAACTGGCCATGACGTTGCCACTGTACTTGGCTAAGTGAGAGGATGTAGTCAACGGCTCTATGTCTGGAGGGAGGCCGGTCACAAGTGGTGTCCCTCAAGGGTCTGTCTTGGGACTGGTGCTCTTTGACATCTTTATCAACAACATAGATGAGGGAATCGAGTGCACCCTCAGCAAATTTGCAGACAACACCAAGCTGAGTGGTGCAGTTGATAAAATAGAGGGAAGGGATGCCATCCAGAGGGACCTGGACAGGCTGGAGAAGTGGGCCCATGAGAACCTAATGAGGTTCAATGAGGCCAAATGCAAGGTGCTGCACTTGGGCCAGGGCAGTCCC
>NW_010122993.1:0-473 GCF_000699245.1 Pterocles gutturalis
GGCCGGACCGGGCCGCCTGCCGCGCTGCGGCCTCTCCCCGCCGCCTTCCCGGGAAACCCGCTACCGCCCTGCTCAGGTGCTTAAAATAACGGCGAGGGGCACGGCACACCTGCACGGGGATTTTTCCTTTAAAATACAGATAGGGAAAAATAGCGCCGGTTATAAAACAACGAGCCTAAAATTAAAAATTTTTAAAAAGTGGCATTTGCCTTTTCTACTCCGAATTTCTTGCGTTCTCGTCACGGGGAAAATTAGCTACCTTGAATTTCCACGTTTGTTAAAAAAAGATAAAGTTTATTTATTTTTTTGGTTTTTTTTCCTGTAATTTTTCAGTCACAAAAAAATCTATATTTTGTCATCTAAGTATTTATTTTACTGAATCCAAAAAGACATGAAAAGGGAGAGGGAAGAATCACGTTCATTCGTTTTAAACTAACGTATAGAAGTGAATTTTTTTCCTTTTTTGGACAACA
>NW_010122994.1:0-4510 GCF_000699245.1 Pterocles gutturalis
CCCAAACCATCCTGTGATTCTGTGACTAATGCATGCGATGGGAGCGTGTATCCGAACGGTCTGGCACTGGGTTTTGTCTTCAGCCTGTGCATCCTCCTACTGGTTTCTGTGTTAAGGCAGAAGATGCAGAATTTTCGTGCCTTTTTTTTTTGGGACCCCAAGTGATCTTGGGATCTGCTGCCCCAAACTCCCACTACATCCATCTTCCTCCACCCCTCTGGAGTGTGGTTGTCTTCTGTGTTGTCCCTGGGCTTTGAGGAATACCTCGTTAAATCTATGGAAAGGAGAGGTTACAGCTGCTCCCGGTAGATTGCCACCTTCATTTTCTGGTTCAGTGTGGACGTGTTTGGTTGTTGCGTTTCGAGTAGGAGTAATGGCAAGGTGACAGCAGGTTTGGCACAGCTTTGCTCGCTCCTTCCCGTACCTGTGCTCATGCTCATTGGAAATAACGAGTGTTGCAGGTAACGATCACAAATACCAATTTCCTTTGTACCACAGCAAAGGATTAAGCATAGCTCCGAAATACGTCATGAACTGTTCATCACAACACCTTCCTGAGCTCTGGACGGGGTTTGCTGCTGTATGTTTGAACATCCCTGCAAGCAGTGTCCAGACAGTCGCAGTTATCCGGAGTTTGCACTGTACAGAGTTTTGCAGATGTTGACAAACGTGAATCCTTTGCTGGCTTTGTTCCCTTCTCTCTTTCAGTGGCATTTTGAATTTTGAATGGTTTCAAGTCTCTTGGGATGAGTGATTCCAACTGTACTTTCTCCTTTTCCATCCTTTTCCAGAGGCTTTTGCTCCTGGCGAGTTGTCACGTCCTTTTTTATAGGCACAGAGGAGAGGGATGTTTGGAGGGTGGTCCTGGCGTCGTCCCCGTGGTGGGGACCACTCAGCTCTTTGAGATGACATGGAGATGGGAACATGCTACTGAAGGTGGTGAATAAGGGGAACTGCCCGGCTCTGACATTGTCCCGAGCTGTGAAACCTTTAATGAATGAGGAATTCAGGTCTTATTTTACACTAGAGAGTTGTAGGGATCAGTCCTCCCTTCAGGAGGTTCTCAAGGACTTCATGAAGAGTCAGATACAGGATGGGTGAGAGATCACACCATGGACTTCATCTGAACTTCTTTCAAGAATTATGTAGTTTGTGTAATTAAATCATTTAGGCATAGCTTAGCTTTGTGTTAGGGAACTCCTTTTGCTGGCTGCGTGGTATTACTCAGTGTATTAGCCTTCATTTGTGGAGGAAGGTTTTTTTCCTAGGGTGCCGATTTGAATCAGTGCCATCAATCTGCTGGAGAAAGCATCTCTCCTCTCTGTAATTCTCTCAGGACAATCATCGGAAAGCACGTACGGAGAGTTGAACAGGAGAATCCCATTGGACCGATTGTTTTGTGTTGCGTTGCTGGTTTGTTTGTAGTGGCTTTTAAGTAAATAAAAACCTAATGATGGATCTTGTAAATGTAGGAAATCCTTGATGAGTGGTTAATACCATTGGAGACTAATGTTTGTCTTTGTTTTTATTTATAGACTCACTGGACCTTCAGGGTATGTCACCGATGGGCCTGGGAATTACAAATACAAAACAAAGTGCACCTGGCTCATTGAAGGAAGGTGAGTGTAGTAAACACCTTGGGGTTTAGTGGTGTTTGTTGTGGCTTTTAGGTGAGGTTTATCTGCATTGAGTATTTTTAGATCTCATGATTAATATTTTTGCTGTTCTTAAAACTAGATAAGCTAGCACTGAGGTCTTCTTGGTAAATCAGTTTGGTTTTTTAATGCCATTAAGCCCTCCAAACTGACTCCCGAATTCGAGGTTTGCAGTGTAAAGTACCCTTGGCATTGAAACCACGCGTGGAAAATGAGAATAAATCCATATATGTAAATAAATAAAGAACTAAATGTTATTTAACTCTTACCATAGCGGGCTGTTCAGATGCTTGGAAATTGCTATGTATGGGACTTTTTGGCAGTGTGAAGAAACCAGAGCAAACTCTGTTAAAGCTCTTGTTCATGAAGAATCGCTTTCTGTAATGATGCACTTCAGATGCTTGTTTACTGAATAGACCACGAAGACCTCAAAGGAACTTTTGTCCTTTTCTGCAAAGGTCTTCTAAGCAGCGAGAAGTCCCTTTGACCTCTTCCCCTCAGTTCTCCACCCTTCCTGTATTTGATCTTTATATTGCTTATGATGCTTTCATAGTAGCTGCCTCTTTAGTTCACATCCTCTGACCGTCATCTGACGGTACGGCAGTTCAGAGCATCTGACTTGTTGAAATATATTTCCCTAGTACCCGCCTGAGACCAGGGCTGTAAAATCAATTTGTCTAGTCTCTGAAACTAGAAACGTGGTCCGTTACAATGCTGTCTGTGAACAGCTACGCCTGAAGTCACATTCCGTGCTGTTCCTGGAATCTCTGAAGTAGAGAGGTTTGTGAGAAGGATCCAGTCATGTGAGAGAATGAATGAACATGAAGCCTGTTGGCACCATGGAGGGTCACTAGAAGCCCAGAGTACCTTTTTTTTCCTTTAGTCTTCTATGTTTGGGAGGTCTGATGGGTGTCGGGGGAATTGGTATTCGTTTCATCTACTTCAGACATTTATTTTGGATGAGTAACTTAAATACCCAGCCTCCCAGGATATTCAGAGGTAAGGGCGAAGCTGTTCCAGAGAGCCATCCAGAGCACTGGAGCTGGGAGCCTACCACCCGATATTAACTAGGAAGGAAGGAGCCCAGCTCTTTAGTGTGGTTAACATCAAAAGTTAGATGCTCTAAGTGGCAACACCTCTTAATTTTTGCAGGTAATAAAAATACGACTGCAGACGGTTTGGAATTACAAATAATTAAAAAATGTTTTTCAAGAATATTATTACAGACAAACCACCTTCAGCAATTCCAGTATGGCCAGCTTAACCCTCGGCTTCTTTTTCTAAAGGATAACGTGACTCATGTTTTTATCAGAAGTGAAATGCTGCTCACGGGTCCCTGATAATGTCCCCGTAACTGCTCCTTAGCCTTTGCTTGCCACTGCTGAGAGGCTTCCTAGAGAGCGCTCGCTTTGTGGGCTTTGAAGTGAGATCTTACTTGCTGTAAACTTGTGCGCAAAACTGTTCCTCCTCCTTTCCAAGCCAGGCTTTTAACTCAGTGTCCTTTTCCTGCTTCGGATTGTTTGTGCCCTGCTGTCAGAGGATGGAGGTAAACAGAAAGGAGAGAATCACGCTGGGTAAAACAGCTGAGACATGCACCCTTGTGAAGAGAGCCCTCGCTCTCTGCCAAATGTGAAATTCCCCGAGAGCTCGGGACTTGGAAAACAGCTTCTGTTAAATTCTGCTGAGTGCCCTCACCTCGGTGCTAGCTTGCTGGTATGGGCTTTCGAGGTGAGCAAGCAGGGGTACAATCCAAACGTGCCACTGCAGACACGAGATAAATTCTGATGAAAAATAAGCCGTGTATTCCTTACTGTGCTGATTTCCGTTCCAGCTCTTCTAGGCTGGTGTCTGTGCTGTGTCCTCATCCCAGGGATGTCCTTTTCATTTTTCCCCAGGAGCACGAGGCCAGGCAGATGAGATAACGCCAGCCTGAGGATCTCCTTGGAGGCAGAACCTCTGGCCACGTGCCTTGTGATTCTGCAAATGAGTGCTGTCTGTTAATGAGCTGTTAGCTGTAGCAAAGATAACATCTTTATTTTTGCTCTTCGTCTATTGATTAAGGATTTCTTTCTGTTCTACGGCTGTTGGAGTGTAAAATAGGAGCAAACCCCCTACAATTTCCTAAGCTGCTCATTTTTAAAATGAGTACTCTTTGTACCTTTTCTTTAGAGCAAGACGTTTTCCTTGAGTCACACCCGCTTCTCTTTTTCCAATGGCCTGGGGTAGGTCAGTGTGCCTATCAAAAATGATTCTTTTGCAGAACAACTCCCTAAAGAATTCCCCTTCTGTGGGAAGGACGGACTCTATGGCAGGCTGACATTTTATTAATGTATTTGACTAGGATGAACATGATTTCGTCTGAACCCAAGGGCAACGCTGTTGAAGAGATCCTAATCACTTGCATCTCTCCTTTCAGCAGCTCCAGCTGGGGGCAGGAAAAAGCAGTGCTGCTGTAGATTCACTCTCTTTTTTTATCTCAGGGTCCAATCACAGCATTGGTAATGTTTTCGTTTTCCGTGAGCTGAGTCCTAAATTAGATATCCACTGTGACCTTGCTGTGATGTTCTTCAGATATATTGTTGCATGTGAGCTGTGAAACCAGCGGTATCTACGTGTGCATTGGTTGGTCGTAGAATCACAGAATGGTTTGGGTGGGAAGGGACCTTCAAGCCCATCCAGTGCCACCCCCTGCCATGGGCAGGGACACCTCCCACCAGCCCAGGTTGCCCAAAGCCTCATCCAGCCTGGCCGTGAACCCCTCCAGGTTGTCGCTAAGTGGGCATCTGTGTATGGAGTGAAAGAAATGCTGGTGTCTGAACTACTGTTTCCATCCCCACATTAAGGAAATAAATCCT
>NW_010122994.1:4541-18751 GCF_000699245.1 Pterocles gutturalis
TGCTGATGCATCTCACAAGATCAGCCTCTTGATGGTCTTGGCTTCCTAAGTCAACCGAGCGGACTCTTCTTGCCCGGTGGGGTTAACGTCAGGGTGTGCTGGACCTGCTGCGTTCAGGGGGAAGGTATCAGAACTCCTCCCAGGGCTTCCAACTCATTCATTCTCAACTGGTCCCAGGATTTTTCTGTAACACATCTCCAGAAGAATACCGAGCAGCCTGGTTAGCAGTTTTAAGGAATGAGGAGCAGCGAGTGGTTACTGCATCTTGCCAGTCCCAGTAATATTCAGAAACTTTCCTTTTGGAAAAAGTTCAAGCCCCAGGGCCTCCCATTCTATAGAAGATGGGTCTCCTCTGCATTCTCTTGACCTTGTTTTCTCCAGCTCCCAAAGGTGGTGAGCAAAACAAAGAAATTCTCCAGGTAGCATCCACTGAGATGTATTTCCCTCAGGAGGGCCATCCTACAGCACTGCAGAATGAATAAAGTGATGGAAGAAGGATTTCTGCCAGCTTCTGGGCAAGTAAATAATGTCAGGCCATCGTAAATACATCAATCTGCAGAAAATCCCTTGAAGAAGAAAAAGAGCTCTGGTTAGTTCCCTGATGGTGGCTGTGATTCTCCATAGAATCGTCTCGGTTGGAAAAAGCCTTTCAAATCATTGAGTCCAACCCTAAACCTCATGCTGCCAAGCTGACCACTAAACCATGTCCCCAAGTGCCACATCTACACAATCCACATCTTGTCCGCGTGGATTTTCCGTGCTTACCCCTGCACAGCCCTTCATTAGGGGAGTCAGTGCTGGGAAAGAGGAGAGGGTGGCTGTGCCGGCTCTTCAATGTCTGCTGTTGTTGGTGCAGCAACAGTTAAGGACACAGGTTTTTTGATCATAAAGAATCTGTTTCTTAATACCAGAGGAGCGTGCACACCAAAAAAATAAAACCACAGCATGTTTGAGGCATTTACAGTGACACTAAGTCACTTAGTTTTGTTTAGAGGAGAGCTTGCTGGAGGGACTTTGTCAAGTGGCTAATTACAAAACTTTTTTTTTTAATTTTTTTTTTACAGGCCAAACACAATCCTCAGGCTTCGGTTCAATCACTTTGCCACAGAGTGCAGTTGGGACCACTTGTACGTGTACGATGGGGATTCAATTTACGCTCCCTTACTGGCAGCTTTTAGGTAAGTTCCCCTTTGTAAGAATTTTAACTACGCAATGATCTGTTTCTTTAACTTGGAGCCTGACTCAAATGTGGTTTCTAAATATACAATACTGCCCATACAGCACATATAGCAAGTGTCTTTTTGTGCAGCCATTGTCAGCATGAACAATTCAGGAGTTGTTTTTGCTTTTACAATGAACAGATCACGTTACTACACTGTAGTATCTAAGTATTATGTTTTCTTTTCCAAATCCTGATTATTTGAGGGACAAAAAAAATTATTGTCATCTGGTTGAGCTTGAGATGATTTGGTATGCAGGCTCCTTCTCAAGTAGAAAAGTGCCTCATTTGTCATTTTTGTAGATTATTTAAGTTTAACTCATGGCACGTCAATGCTGACAGAAGGCAAAAGCCAAGTAATCAACATTGCAAATGTATAGGTCTTGTAGAAATATGTGTATCCTTAAATTTTTGAACTTTGGAACGTGTTCAGAAACAACAGGAGTGGGTCAGAGAACCTTGTAAAAACACGTGTAAAAATATCTATTTTTCTGATGGCTGACTGGTATTTGGCTCATCTTGTCTGTGGTGAGAGACTAATTTGTGGATCCTGGTTAACAGTTGACATTTCACGAAGAGACCTAAATATAACTTGTGCATTTATATATTTTAGTCTTGCAGTGACAAGCATCCCCTTATGTTTTCTATTCTTTTAGCTGAAATGAGAAAAATAATCCCAAGTTGTGTATGGAAAAACTAGTAGTTCCCTTTGGACTCTGCTTGTTCCAAGTAGCTGATTAACTATTTCCTGAATTAACCTTCTGCTGGGCTTCCTTTCATTTGTGAAATGAAGTTCTAAAAATACTTTGTTCTAAAAAATCCTTGTAACCTCTATGAGAGAAGAGAAAATTGAACAAAAAAATTGCTGAAAAAATGAGAAGCACTGCATGTTTTTTTTGGTCTTCAGCTGAGAATGCAGAGTTGTTTTGTAGCGAAAGGATGCTTCCTGTAAACCTTCAGACTAACCTGAGGTCAGAACAGGACACCCACATGAATTATCATGTTATTCTCACCTCCTTTGAAGAAGAAACTTTCTCTCTTCTAAAAACTTCCCAAAAGCTGGCATCACAACCTGGCATCACGTGCTGGATTGATAATGCAGGAAGAGGAGGAAATGTCATCTTGACTCATAGTCTATTTGCTCTCATCGAGCTCATTTTTAATACGCTGATGAAAAGGTGAAATGCTCATGATTTGTGCCTGCAGTTTCGTGTGTGTTTTCCCAAAATTAATAGGCTTTTTAAATTGAGGTTATAAGTAGTTCACAGCATTAACAATTACGGCTCAGACTTGACAATCATCTGTAAATCACTGGGAAGTCTGTGCCTGGGGACAAGCAAGCCTGAGCTTAACACAATAACATTTGAGAGGTAGGAAAAAAATTCAATTATTTTTTTAATTGCTTCTTGAGATGACATTTGAATTTCATCTTCATTAGCAGTGAGCTATGTTGTTCAGTAACCCAAGTTCAGGAAATAGCAGATGCTTCTAATTTTGATGAAGTGCAAAAAGCATCTGTTGAAAAATACCTTTCTCTGATCCAAAAATAAATGCACTAGAATTTTTCAAGAGCAGTGTTTGTATTTTATCTCTTCTCTTGGCTTAGATTAAATTTTAATATTATCCATTACCATATTTCATTCCTCACTATTTTTGCGCCGTGCCAGGGGATTTGCAAGGTTCAGCTTTGTACGCTTGGACACTGTAAACTTTCGGAGTTTGTTGATAGTCACTGTGAATTCCTCCCTCTCTAAAGCTCAGGTTTTGGCACCTCCCTGGCTTTTGACAGCAGTTGCCGGAGCCCTCATTCCTTCCCTGCTCTCGTCTTGTTCTCTTCACCTTCTGCTGCTCGCTTGTGTTTGTTCACAAGACGGTATTTACCCTGAATATAAGATGATCTTGAAAATCCTCAGCACTGCACTATGGAGAAGCTTTACATTGGTTTTATCAGCTTTTAATTGTGATAAATATTTGCATAATGCAAAGATCTGCACAGCTCAAGTGTCTGTAAACTGTTTACCAAAGTCTGAGTGCCCCCAGGGCGGTCTGGTCCTGTGCATTAAGCTTTTTTCTATTAAGTAGGCTTAAAAATATCTTTGCTGGTTTATATTTGTGATCACAGGCAACATGAGATTGTGGAAATGTGCTGCTTCAAAAATGCAGTAAAAGAGCGTGGAGGAAAGGGAAACCCAGCGTGTTCGCCTGCACAGAATGAAGAAATCTGCAGCAGATAAACTGCGCTCACCATCTGTGAACTTTGCTGGTTGTGTTTTTACCTTTACTCCACGTTAAACATTTACTGGAGCTGCACCTGCACCTTTCTTTTCATTTTGGTGTGGGGGTGTGTGTTTCTTCCTCTCCAAAAACACTCGTTCTTTTGCAAGACCTTTGGCCGTGGCTCTGCACTTGGCGCTGGGGGTGAGACCTTTCCGAAGCTCCTTGTGGTTGCTATCAGGTGCCAAATGGATGGTGGTGGCCGTGCTGACAGGTGGCAGCGCTGTCCCGTGGTCACTTGCTGAGCTGGCTGCTGTGCTGTGCCTCCACGTGAGCTCTCGTGTCCCCAGGAAACAGGAGCAGCTCATCTTCCTTTAGTTACTTGCAGGTGAATATGGCACTGGTACACCCACCCAGGAGTCTAGGCACAGAACGTGGGATGGAAGGGACCCTGGTCTGATCCCTCACTCAAAGCAAAGAGTGGGATCATAGAATCACAGAGTGGTTTGGGTGGGAAGGGACCTTCAAGCCCACCCAGTCCCACCCCCTGCCATGGGCAGGGACACCTCCCACCAGCCCAGGTTGCCCAAAGCCTCGTCCAGCCTGGCCTTGAACCCCTCCAGGGATGGGGCATCCACAGCTTCTCTGGGCACCCTGGGCCACTGCCTCACCCCCCGCACAGGAAAACATTTCTTCCCAATATCTAAGGATGAAGCCCTTGGTCAAGACCTCGCCCAGTCAAGTTGTGAATGTCTCTTGAGGATGGAGATCTCGCTGAGCCTCTGGGTTGGTGGTCCAGCTCTTGACCACCCTCATGGTTAAAAAAAAAAAACAAAAAAAAAATTAAAAAAACTTTTTCTTACATTTAATTAGAACTTCCTTTGCTGGAGTTTGTGTCTGTTGCTTCACGTCCTTTCTCTGTGAATATGTCTGGTGGTATCTCCTCTGCCTTCAACTACCTGAGGAGAGATTACAGCAATTCGGTTTCTGCCCATCTTCACCCATCTCTCCTCTATGCTAAGAAAACCTCGTTCCTTCTGCCTCTCCTTCTACATCATATGGTTGTCCCCCTTCTATTTTTTTTCCTTCTATTCCCTCGAATCTTTGCCAGAAATCATAACCCATGTTGCTGCCATGGGCACACGCAAAGCCTCTCCTTTTGCTTTGTCCTCGGTGCCCTTCCTGCACCAACCTGCAAACCCAGCTTACCCCCACCATGGACTCGTCTCATTGCTTAGAGCAAAGGAGCAGCTGATAACAGCAGGGGGGTTGCTGGCGGGGATTAATTACATGGGGAAAGGTACAAACCATGTTGAGTCACTGCTGTTTGTGTTACGAGAGGATCCAGAGGAGCTAATCAGCATAGAGGTGATGTTACAGACTTCGAGGAGAAAGCCATCCTTGCCTCCGGCACGTGGAGGCAGAGAACGAACTGTGGGTGTACGTGCTCTGAGTAAGAGAGGTGGTGGGTGCCCTGTCCCTGGAAACATTCAAGGTCAGGTTGGATGGGGCTCTGAGCAACCCAGCCTGGTTGGAGATGTCCTTGCTCATGGCAGGGATGTTGGACTAGCTGTCCTTGAAGGTCCCTTCCAGCCCAAACCATGCCACGATTCCTTGACGGATGCCAAGGGAGTGGTTTTTTGCTGTGTTTGCTTCAAACCATGACCTTTGCTCGTGTGCGTAACCAGATTTTTTCTGTATTGATGTTCTCGCCTGCCTCTGCTGGAGCTGGCACTCGGCACATCGTCAGCCGTCACCTCCCCAATCAGGTTTTATTCTGCATCCTGAGATAAGGGACAGGGGATAGGCTGTGTTACGACCCTGTGCTGGGCTGTGTTGCAATACAGTTGTCATACACACTGGGATCATGGAGCCGTCCGGTTGACTTTTTATTCTAGCAGCCTGTTGTCCTGAGTTTTTTTTATTTTGCTCTATTTGTTTTATTTGGATCCAATATAACTTTTAGAGTATGGATTAAAAAACCCCCCAAAAAATAGCATAAAGTGAGGAGCAAATGTATTTGGGCTTTTGCTGGAAATTTACCTGCTGGGTGATGTTCCCTTCTTTATATTTACTTGTGTGCCTGAGAGTGAGCCAACTGCTCCTTTGAATGGCTGGGAATTGATTCATCCCAATGGCTTGGTGGTGGCAAGTCAGATTGCTTACAGAATGGAAATGCCTTGTGTCAAAATCACTTTTGTTCACTAAACCTGTAATCCCCTCCCAAAACACCAAATCGATTTGATGAGATGGACAAATAGAATTTCTCTTTTGGGGTTTTGAAAAGATGAAGCCTCTGAGTTAAATTGAGACCTTTAAAGGAAAGTTTCTTCAGTTCTCCACTTTCTCGGTTGTTTGCAGTGGATTGAAGAATAAGATTTAGATTTTTTTTTTCATTAATCAATATACCCTGTACTGAGCTTCACAGGTATTAAACAGGCAACAGAATTTAGGTTTTAAAAAATGAAAAAGCATTTTCACCATGGCCCCTAGCATGGTCTGTCTCTCCAGGACTAGATACTAACAGGATTTTTTAACTTTATAATTCTTCACTGTAATGGCAAAAGAGGTGCTATTTCTTGGCTTTCCAGTCCATGTCCTCTTGAAATTTGGCTTTTAGAGTCACACTCACCGTGTGACGTAGTCTTTAAAAAGTACAGAATCGCTCATGAGGCACATCTTAATGTGTTCATGGTTTGAACATTTTTGATTATTTTTGGCATTGATTTCTTTTTAGTCTCTTGGAATTTCTATTTTTAGTGTGTTTATTTTTACTCTTGAAAGCATTTAAAAATTGGAAGCGAATTGTTTTGCATTTCGATAGATGGAGAAGCCAATGTACTATTGATTTTTCAGTACCACCTTTATCCTTTCACTTCTCTGTACTCTGTATTTTCACCTTTTCCTTTCGTGCCTCCCATCTTCTTCCTCTTCGACCCTTTTCTGCTCAGCAGAGCTTCTTACGCTTTTGATCTCAGCCACGTGGGCACATGGTGTCTCGGGAGAAAATGATGAATCCACCATCACCGTGATGCCTGCATAGCAAATCGAGGAAAAATAATAGAGAACGTGTGCTACATTTTAAATAATTCCCATTTTTCTATGGTGTAGGGGAGAGAGTGAGGCAGGAGATGGAGAAGCTGGGTCTCCTGGATATTTTTTTGCCACTCTGCCCCTGACTCTGCAAATCCAGCGGACAGAAGAGAGAAGTTTTTTCAGGGCAAAGCAGAGGTTTGCCTTTCAGTGTCTAAGCAATGGTGTCATTGGGCAGCTTAGCTGAGTAGGAGTATTTATTTGCTTTGGAGTAGTGATTATTGCGAAATGTTTTGAAACCTTCAAAAAAGAAATAGAAGCGGTACATTGTGAAATAGGCTCATCTCGGCCAGAGTCGAGTCTCGCAGAGATTCTGGATTGTCGTTTAAAGGAAGTTCTGCATCATCCTTTATTGTTCTGGTTCTGCCTGTTGGATTTTTATTTTTTTTTCACGGCGGATAATATAAATTCTGTTTGTGCTGCTTTATTCAAAATGATGTTCTGTCCACACCCTGTATTTATTTATTTACGGTTTTCAAGGTTTGTCCTTATCACTGTGTTGTGTTGTCTTTCTCGGAAAGAAATTGCAATCTGCCTATTAAGTTTCATCAGGCTGTTTTAAACTTGCGTAGGTGGGATAACATCCTCTTTAGTAGATATACATACGAGTCATCAGAAAAACGTGGAAAGAGAGGAGCCAGCAGGAGGCGTGGTGAGAGCATCTGCTACGGAGGTACCTGCCTTCTTCCCAAACAAATCCCAAAACTGAGATTTCGAAGAGAAAACACATTATCACCCTGTGCTAGTCCGTTTATTAGGAGAGGTTATTAGGGGGGATTTTTGTCTTCTCTTCCTACTGCTATTCACTCTGTGCTTTTATTCCTTGCTGCTGTTGTTCTCTCGCTCCAGGACCTTCCAGTTTGGTTGCCCTGTAATGTCACTGATAAGTGCTGCAAGAATATTACCAAAGAAGAATAAACCAGAAAAAAAGGATTTTTTTTTCCTAAGCTATAGTGTGCCTTACACTGAATTATTTTCAGATGTCTGTTTTCCTGTGGCGGAGACGTACTGTCCTGCAGTTTGCATTATAAAGGAGAACGATGAACCAAATAGCAAGGAGAAGTTTATTGGACTTGTTGTTCTTTGATATTTCAGGAGACAGTCTTTTGGGGGAGATGATCAGAAGTCTCAAATTTTAGAATGAAACAGGCACTTCTTGCCCATGGAGAAAAAGACAGTGAATTTTGCCTTTTAATCCTGTATCCTTGAGATGTGAAAGGAAAAAAAAAAAGGCTTTCTCCCAAGGAACTATTTATTGAGCTAGATGTCTGCAAAAGTGCCGGAGCTGTTTAGCCAAAAACACGGGATCAGGTTGCTGTGTTTTTATGGCATGTTGATAAAATAAAGGGTATGTTTTTGTCCACAGTAAGACTTGTTGTGCAGGAAGCTGTTGGACAGTTTGCAGATTTATCCTGCTGTAGGTGACAAGTTCGTCTGATACTCGGTGTGAACACTCCTGACATCTCTAGCTTTTGGAAAGGATCACTGGGCATCTGTGTTATTCTTCGAGCGCACCATTGTATTGTATCGCGGGGACAGAAAATTCAGGTCACGAGAAACTGCTTTACAGGGGATGTGAATGGGTTGCTGTGGAAAGCCGGGAGCGTTTTCCTCGGGTGTAGAAACTCATTTACCCTATCCTGGGAATGCCTTCAGATGCATTTGCTTTTTCTGCTTTGAATAGATCTGAAAAGAGGAAAAGTAAGTTCTTTTCAATGGGGGGAAAAAATTCTTTTCAGCCTTGCCTTTTAGTCGATGATGCCCTGGGATATTCAGAAGTCACAGGGCACGGAACGAGGCTCGGCTGCTTTCCCGGGAGAGCCACTGCCTCCCCGCAGCGGCCGGAGCTGCCTTCGGTTCCCTGCCCGACACGCTCCGCTCTGCGGTTTGGGGTCTCTGCTGGTCAAAAAGCTTTGACTTAACCTTCGAAAGAGGACTGAGGCTGGGGCAAAGATGGTTCTCTATAAGAAAATAACAGCTGGCTATGAATAGGTGGTGGGAGACAATGCGCTTCGCTTAGATAAAGGCTTTTAAAAATAACTTAAATTCAATAGACTTCAAACTTATGCTTCCTCTTACATCTTTTGTAGGAGGGGAGGAATTGACTTCTTTGGTTTGTTGCTGTCAGGCTTCTGTTAAAAGAAGAATAAATATTTCCCTTCAGATACAAACCATTTCGTGCAGTAGGTTGTACTCTTTTCAGGAGATATTTAGTCTCCTTTCCAGCTGACTCCAGGTATTTTGGCAGGTCACTGTATAAATCTGTACTGTGTCCAACCTTGACTGCTGTAAATAGTCTTGCCCACCATCCAGCTAAGAGGCTGGAGGATTGCTGTAGTTTTACCCTGGCTGGTAGCCAACACCACGCAGCCGCTCACTCACCCTCCTGGGGATGGGGGAGAGAATTAAAGGGGTGAAGGGAAAAAAAGACTTGTGGGTTGGGATAAGAACAATTTAATAACTAACCTATCAAAGTATTGGAAATCATAATGGTAAAAGTAATGATGATAGTAGTGTATATAAATGAGTGACACACAGTGACACTGCTCAACACCCGATGACCAAGTCTCAGCCCTTTCCCAGCTAATGATCCCAGAGCAGGGAGAGTCCCAAAACCTGAATCCTGGAATGGAGATAAGAGCCCGAGTGTCTGAGACCGAGAGCCGACCGAGAGAGGGAGATGATCCTGGGAGAGGGACCACCTGGAGCAAGATGTCCCAGAAAGAGAGAGAACTTCTGGACAGCTCCTCACCTCTCTCCTGGCCATGCCGTGCATGGGATGGAACAGACCATCGGCCAGTTTGGTCTCAGTCCTAACCCTGAGGTCGAATCCTGGGCTGGTCACTGGGGCTGTGCTCCCTCCCAGCTCCTCCTGCCCCTGCAGACACGGGCACAGCAGAGAAGCTGGAAAGTCCTTGACTGTCCTGGCAGCAGCTCTGCCCATCAGTGTGTGATCAGCTTCTCCTCAGCACAAACCCCAACACAGCCTCACACCAGCTGCTGGGAAGAACCTTCACTCTGTCCCAGCCCAAACCAGGACAAGGATGTGACAGAACCTGGAAGGGTGCAGAGAAACAGCCAGAGGGGACCAGAAGCAGTGGAGCAATGGATGGGGTGGGAGCAGTGAGCGTGGCAGCCTTTTGGGACAGAAAAGACAAGAAGTGTGGGTGTGATGAGTCAGATGGAGCTTTACAAAAGAGCCATTGTCAGGAAGATGGTGAGTAAGGGTGATAGCACTTCTCATAGAGAAGGAGCCCAGAGGCATCGGTGGATGATCAAGCAGGAGATGTAAAACAAATGTAGAAGTCCTTTGTTGACCTCCCTGCTGCAGATTTTCCAGGTGAAAAGGATATAAATGGTTGAGAAAGGAGTTAGCTGTAAACATGGATGAATAGTTTATTGCCCTTGGGTGCATTCTGCAGGTCAAAGCAGCTGCACTCTGGGTTTTTGAAGCTGGCTAACACATCGCCAGAATGTTCCGTCTTTGCTTTATTTGTCACAGTCTTTCCCAAGCATTTGCTGTAGCTCGTAGTCAGGAGGAAATACTGGGCTCTGCGGACTTTTAGTTTGGGCTTGATGCTCTTGCGACGCAGTAATTTCTGTTTTCAAACATGCCACCTTGTTTTAGGAATGGGTCCTGTTTAAATCGTGGTGGAATAATAAGGGATGGAAATTAGGGTTTTGATAATAATAACTGGAATTCTAGACAGCTTCAGGCGTACTCAGGTTAAACACTTCTAATATCCATTTGTATTTCAAAAGAGCCAAGTTGATTATTTCAGGGTTTTCTCTTTGCATTCCTTTCTGCAGCCGTTCCTTTTCGTAGACCAAAGTCGTGCAAGTCGAGGGCAGCAGCTACTCTCGATAGCCTCGGTGTCCTACCCTGTGTGCGTTCCTTGGTCACTGGGTTGCAGATCATTAAGCCAAGCAAGGGGGCTTAATAAACTGCTCCCTGAAGAATGTGGGTTTAGCTTTCGAGGGGGTCTTGAGGGTTCTTACGCCTTTGAGAATGGGGTTGTTTTGAGGGTTGGTTGAGTATGGATACTCACAGTGTCGAGACATTTTCTTTTGAGTATCTAAGGAATTCTGCTGAAGAAAGACAATCTGCAAACACTCGGGGAAAATGATGATGATGCAAATTTACTATGCTTCCAATAGCTGCAAATAAATACCTTGTGTTTCAATTGTTTTAGTAATACCAATGCATTTGCTCTTGTTGCTTTGCTCCCTTTTATTTCACTCCTAACATTGTGTTTGTTTTTGTTTTTTTTTTTTTTTTTTTTTTTTTTCAGTGGTCTTATTGTTCCTGAGAAAGACAGCAATGAAACAGTACCAGAAGTTGTAGCTACTTCTGGGTATGCCCTTCTGCATTTCTTCAGTGACGCTGCCTATAATTTAACGGGGTTTAACATCACGTATAAGTAAGTAGCACCACCCCAGAGCGATGTTGCAGGTTGAGCAAAAGGAGGTTTCCTCTTTTATGAGTTTTGTCTTAAAATAAGCAATTGCCATCGAAGCATGTCATTATGAGTAGATACTTGAATTTAGATTTTTATCTTTATTATACCCTTGCAACAGCTAATAACTGTAAAGTGCTCAACATTAATTTCACTTGTCAATTGTAAGCGTGGGCAAATGTTTGCTCAAAAAGACATCGTGTTATTTATTTTATGTTACGAGATTTTTTTTGATCGCATTCAGTCAACCAGAATTGATGTATTTTGTGCACGTGTGTGCTCGTTGTGCAGAGGTATTTCTGCACAAACACGCTTTTTCTTAAGCACACAGCTTTCACGTGGGACGCTGGACTGTTCCTACTGTTGAGGATCCTCAAGCTGTTTTCTTTGGGATGCTCTTTTTTTGTTCAGTCCTTGGATAAAATCGCTTAATCTTGGCTCCTGTTTACTCTGGAATGGTTTTATGTTCTTTGTTTCATATTTTATATGATATAGGTGAGGGCTTTCTGTTTGCCAACATATACTTAGTCCTCATTGGTAAGCTTTTTAAAAGTAATTCTAGGATACTCCGTAATTCATCGACTGCTTTTAGAAAGGTTTTGTTTTGAAGAAAGTTATCTCCATGTGGACATACTAGCAGAGATGGAATTTCTTGTTTCTGGCTTTGTGGTTTTTGCTCCTACAGATACAAATTATGTTTGCGCTGCACTGGGGGATTTTAGTTCAGGTATAAGCTGCAGAAGTGCTCACCACTTAAAAAAAAAAAAATCAGCTGCAAAATCCTTGGTCATAACTGACTTTTTGCAGAATAGAAAGTTTTCCTTAAAATGGTGTGCTTAGTTTTTGAATACTGGTATTAGTGCTTCCATCCTTATTAAGCACTTAACTATACAGAGGGTTCTTTGGAAAATGTAGAACATTCAGCACCCCTTGAAGCCTCCGGAAGAAACTGAAGAGCCTTTGTAAAGTTACTAGAAAGACAGGAGCTGAAGCAGTAGCCTTTGGAAGGTCTGGCTGATACCATAAACCATGACACCATCTACCGCCGGCTCTCGGAATTGTACCATTGCAACACAACGGAGACGTTCTCTTGAAGAATAACCTCCTGGCTTTAAGTTCCTTAAGAATATTTCTTTAACTCGCCACTTTCTTAATAATTGCAAACACTTTTCAAATACTGTTTTGTGTTTTGTTTCTTCTGTGTGTTCTAGTTATTAGGTTTCCTCCTGATATTTTTGCAGACAGTAGATAAAAGGCTGTATTTATTTCTCTTCAGTTTAACAGTCTTTATATTTACTACGGGACATAAGTACTTGGCAAACACGTGTGAAATTATGGTCTTGGAGCCAGTGACTCCACCTGTCGCATGACAGTGAGGTTATTGGGTACTAATCCCCATCTGTGAGTTATACTGGTTGATACGCGGGCAAAAACTGGAATTGGGGGAAGAAAAGGGGAAAGAATTTGGATCTTCACTAAGGATGGATCTGGTTTTGTCTCAGCTGTGTTGCAGATGTTATAAAATCAGAAATGATTTAAAACAAGCACATCTTGGGCTTGGGATTCACTCGCCTTACAAATGGCAAAAAATCATATTGATGTAATTTTGGCTTGAAAATCTCTTTTTTTCCTGACAAACCTTTTTTCCCTGATGTTCACAGTTTCGATATGTGTCCCAATAACTGCTCCGGCCGAGGCGAGTGCAAGCTGAATAACAGCAGCGATGCTCTGGAATGTGAATGTGCCAAATACTGGAAGGGAGAAGCTTGTGATATTCCCTACTGCACGGACGATTGCGGGGCGCCCGAGAGAGGGCATTGCAACTTGAATGATACTAAGGCGTGTGTGTGCTTTGCAGGCTGGCAAGGTGAGTCTCCTGGTTCAAACGGATGAGCTCTTCTTCAGAAGTTGCCTTTTTTGTGTATGGCTCTTGCGGTTAATTGGGAATATTTGAGAATGTTCTGCTTGACAACTGTTAGCATTTTGGCTAGGAACAGAGTATCTGATGCTTCCATCTACCTTTTCATATCATTGGTAAAAAATTCTTTTAAAATTCTAACCCAGCTCTGCTGCAAAAACAGACACTTTCTTAGGCGCTCTGGAAAGAGTCAGGGTTAGCAAAATGAGCATCCGAAGGGGAATGCACCCTGTAGCAAGGTTAGCACCTCTGCCTCTCGCATACAGAACCAGCCACAGGGAAGATATTTCAGGGCTTGTGCTCACTGGGAACACCACATCTCCCATGCGGTGCCTCCTGGTGCTTTCCTGGAGTCTGGTTGTGCACTGACAGCAAAGGTGGACTGAGGTTTGCTCTCAGTTTTTAGCCTGCCTCTTCTTTTCCCATTCTTTCATTTCTTTAGCAGGTTAGTGTGCAAGGAAATAAAGGAAAAAAAAGAAAGCTCCAAAATAAACCATAGCAGAATGAGATGGAAGCTGCTCTTCCCCTTTCCTATTCTGAAGCTTTTTTACATCTGGAAATGGTCAGATTGGATGTTGGTTTAAGAGAAGCAGAAATACAAGGGAAAAATAAGAAATGTACAGTTCATAAAAATGTATTGCTGAGAAGGAGAGGAATGAAGAGACAGACAAATAGCTGCAGACCTTTGGGGTTTTACAGATACCCTCTTAGCGTGGGGTGGGCAGGGGTCTGCAGCTGCCCTGCAGTCACAGCAGGGGAGAACAGAGCAGGGTGTCTGCTCTGCATCACTGCTTTGTCTCGTCTGGAACTGCTTTTCAGTTCAGAAAACAATTTGAGATTTGAAGTGTGTGGTTACAGTTGGGAGATTGCACACCAGGTCCATCACAGATTGCTGGCATGGGCAAAGAAATGAGGATCACAGCTTCCACCTGGTACCTGGCCATACACCATCCTTGTCCCCTGTGGTGCAGGGTATTGATCTCTAGCTGAAATAGAGGCTTTGGAAAAAATCAGCTTAATTTTTTAAACCTTATTTTCCCAGGTCCTGGCTGTTCCATTCCTGTTCCTGCAAACCAGTCGTTTTGGACCCGGGAGGAGTACTCTCTTCCAAAACTTCCTAGAGCATCTCACAAAACCGTAATCCACGACAACAAAATGTGGATTGTTGGAGGCTATGTCTTCAATCATTCTGACTCGCAGAAAGTTTTAGCGTGAGTATAAACCTAGAGAATAAAGTCAAAGTGGAGGTACTGAGATTTGAGAATTGTTTTTAGAAAATACCATTCGACGCGCTGTGCTTTGGCTTACA
>NW_010122994.1:18766-28929 GCF_000699245.1 Pterocles gutturalis
ATAAAAACTTAGACTCAGGTTTGAGGTGTGGGAAAACACTGCTAAGGGATGCTAATTTTGGAAAAGTAGAAGTGTAAGGTTCCTGATATTCAGGGAATTTTTGATTCAGCTGCTTCTGACAGCTTTTAACTCTTCACTCTATATTTCTAGGCTAGCTTCTAAATTTTATCTGGCCTTGTATTCAAGGAGAGTAGTTTTACTTTTGTGTTATTAGCCCTTCCTTATGTTAATCTGTGTGACTTCGGAGTGTTTGGCTCTCCTCTTGGGCTTGATAGTATTCGGGCAGATCTAGGCAAAAGCTGGAGATTTTTCCTGGGATACCTGCATACCTCTCTTTCTTGGACCTAGGGAAGATCTGTGTGTTCTGCACTCATGTCCAGAGGTAATAATTCTTATAGGGGATGTTAAAGAGGAGCTGAAAATGTGGAATAGTTGCTGATTACATCCACGATGTACTCTTTCAAAGTCACGCCTGATTTTTCAACAGATACCCTGTGGCTTCATTGAACACTTGCTCAGAGATTATTTTATCTTGTAAGTCTGTAAACCTGGCGAGTATAGTTCATTCTTTGATCTGAAAAGCCACAGGCCATTTGCAGGGCAAAGGGTTTATCTTGTTTCAAGTTCACAGAAAAAAAATAACGCTTGAATGACAAAAATATAATGCAAAAGTGCCTTTTAAACACTGTCACTTTTTTTTTTATTGAGTAGTTGGAACTTTTCTCAGTTTAGTGGAAACTTTTTCTGCTCTTTTGGGTGGATCATGTGGAAATTAAGTTAATTTTTATGATACAGGTATGATCTAATTTCTGAAGAGTGGCTTCCACTGGCGAACACTGTGAACTCAGTAGAGATGAGATATGGTCACTCCTTGGCGTTGCATACGGTAAGTTCAGTGCTGCACACTCACTTCCCAGCTGATATCTCCCTCTTCTCCCTCTATGCCCACCCTATTCCACAGATCAGTCTGGCTTTAGGAGAAGCATTTCTCCTTCCAAGGCTTGTCCATGGCCATCCCAGTCTGTGTAATGGTAGTCCAGGGAGTCCTTGGGCTGGTATCCCAGGAAATCTGTACTTCCTTTGCTTTTTGTTCCTTCTTTGCCCTTTTCTCAGAGATTTTAAGGCTGGCTGAGGTCAGCGAGTCCATTATTTCCTCCTTACTGTCTGTGCTTGCAAGACACTCCTGACGGCTACAGTTTGCTGGTTCCTCAGCTGCCTTTTGTGTAGACCACAGCAGTATTTTTATGAGCTCTGTTGTCCAAGGCACCAAAGCAGAGCTGGTGAATTAGGGATTTTTGGAGCCACGTGAGAGCAGAATGGCAAAGTCTTTGAAAAGGAAACGAGGTAATCCTTCACTGACCTTTGGTTTTGGAATGTTAATTAGCTCATCACAGCGCAAGCCTATATAAAGCATAATTAGAAACACTTGAAAACATCTACAGAGCGCCGTTCACAAACAGAACACTTGAAAACCCTGAGAAAGACGGAAATTCCTACCTGCGAGGGCTCGATGCACATTCTGCAAATGACTGTTCAAAACTAGGGTACGATAAGTGGGTTTCCCCTCAACTGTGGGCTGCAAGAACTTCCCAAGAAGCACCAGCTATAGCAGAGAAACTCCTTTTCCAAGGCTACCACCTTGTCAGCAGGGAAACGGCCTCACTACACACTCTGGTGGATTCATGACTGACTCTGAGATGCCTGAAGAAACCTACAAAGGAAACCGGATAGAATTTTGGTTACAGGATGGTTAATAAAACCCTCTTTGGCTGTCCCAGCTCCCCTCTTTCCAAAGGGTCCTCATTTTTGTCGGGGCATTAACTTGAAATTCAAAGCTTTTGGTGTGCAGACACAGAGGAGTTTCCATCATAACTGCCTTCTTCACAGCTGTCTTCTGCTGGTTGTATTTGCAAGCTATGGGAGGGATTGCGCTTGCTTATTAAATCACCTGGCTGCAGGTGCCTAACCTTGGGTGCCTTTGGGAGCCTCTGAGCTCCATTTATCATGGAAACAGACCTGGTCAGTACAGGTGGTGAAATCTGGAGAGCAAAGTCAGCTCACACCTTTTTATCAGTTGGATTATTCTTCAGGCTCCCCTATATTTTTTATTCTTATATTTTACAAGCACCTGAATTTTGATGTCTGTCGTCTGAAGATCTGTCCTGCCCTATGCATCCCTTCCCCTCTGTACCCTGCTGGAGGGTGAATTGTGTGTGTTGAAGGTACTCTGACGTTACAGACTTGAGTGCAAACCTTGGCGGTTGTGGCTGCTTTCATATCAGATGTGACTGGTGACGGAGATACGTTTCTACTTGAGAGAGGAGAAAAATCTTAGGCTGGGAGAAGATAAAATATAGTAACTTCATTACTTATATATTAGTTATTTCCTAAATGCCAAACTGAACAGCCTTGTTTTAAATGTAACTTCTTTCAGGATGATATATACATGTACGGTGGAAAAATAGATGCGACGGGGAACGTGAGCAGCCAGCTGTGGGTGTTCAACATTCCCACCCAAACGTGGACTCAAGCGACGCCGAAAGCCAAGGAGCAGTATGCTGTCGTTGGCCACTCGGCGCACATCGTCACCCTGCAAGACGGCAGCGCGGTCATGCTTGTCATCTTTGGGCACTGCCCTCTCTACGGGTATGTCAGCAACGTCCAGGAGTACAACCTGGGTAAGTGGGGCTCTGCCTACCCTTTGCTTCAGGTTTAACAGTTGGTTTGAAAAGTCTTTAATTTCTTTTATATTCATATAGTAAAATAAATCCATAGTCAGATAAAACAAAACATGAATCTCTTTCTACTCATGTTTTTGAGAAGTTCAGTCTGACTTCCAGTGTTTGCCTAGCACAAACAGTGAGCAGCCAGCCGTGTGCCTCCAGCTTTATACGCCTTGTTAGGTCCCAAAGACAAAAAACCTGTAATTGAGAGACAAAACAGGACAACTGTGGGACAATTTGGATTCATTTTCCTCTCTCCCTCTGACAAAGCAAACACGCTTGGAATTATTTTTGTGTCTTGCCAATACAAGCATGGCTGTAACAATTTAAACCAAGTATCTGCTCACCCTGGTACCCATCTCCCCAGTAGCGGACGTTTAGGGGAACAGGGAATGAATTTCTAGCCTCCCATATCTCTGATATGATCTGATCTCTATACCTCTGCGAATAGTCTGCCCTCTGACTGTAGGATCCAGAGATTTCCAGTATCACCAGCTCTCCAGATGAACTGGGCATCTGTACCTGACTTAGCTGCTCTGAAATGGTTTCTGGAGGATGTCCCTTGCCCCGCTGACCAGGTGGAGAACACAGTTCATACAATCCCAGGATGGTTTGGGTTGGAAGGGACCTTAATGATCATCCAGTCCCACCCCCTGCCATGGGCAGGGACACCTCCCACCAGCCCAGGTTGCCCAAAGCCTCATCCAGCCTGGCCTTGAACCCCTCCAGGGGTGCAGCCTGTTAAATCCCTTTGCCTTGTGTGCCTGCTCTGCCCTGGAGTTAGGAAGCCTGTGTAGGCTTTCATTCTGCACTTGCTGCAGAGAACTGGTGTGTAATTTGACATTTTTGTTTCAGTTGCCATTATATTATGTCTAGAGTGCTTCAGACCAATGTTATTTTAGTGGGTGAGGTATAGGGCCATTAATCACATATTAGTTTTTAACTGCAGCATTCTTCATAGTCATGCTTAACTTGGCTTCAGTGCTGTCTGGTTTTATATATATAAAATAAAAGTGCTCTTGGGTACCATTCCAAATCAAGCCATGGTGCTGGCATTTTCATGTCATTGAAATGCAATATATTATTTCTGCATTTTTTTATCTCTCATTTACTTAACTTGTCTGCAAAATTTAATAAATGACTGTAGAGGAGATATTTCTGCTCTAATTAAAAATACTTGACAATATTTCTTGCCAACTAACTCCTTGAAGGAGAATATTTTTGAATATGAAATGATAGAGACAGTGTCCACATCAAAGTGAATTTGTTTTACCACCAGATCAGTTGATAAGTCACTAATGGATATAAATTAACCATGTTTTCTCACTCCCATTTTTCATTTCTCAGACACAAATACATGGAACGTCTTACAGACGAGCGGGGCTTTGGTGCAAGGAGGGTACGGTCACAGTAGCGTTTATGATCCAAATACAAGATCAATTTATATCCACGGAGGTTACAAAGCATTCAGTGCCAACAAATACAGGCTAGCAGATGACTTGTACAAATACGAAGTTCATTCCCGTATGTGGTAAGTAGTTCTTCTGCCTTTATGCCACCCCATCATTTCTGTTTTCAGTGGAGAAGAGGACGGGGTACAGTAGCACATCGTTAGCTGCGTTCAGGATACATAGTGTGCTCTTGTAGCTGTTATTTTTAAGTCCCTTTATGAATAGAGAATCACATAATTGCGTATAATCAAGGCTGTGAACGAGGCAAGAAATCCGTTTTAATCTATTGTTGTCTTAAAACTGAAAAGAACAATATTTGCTGGGATTTTCTTGACAGCAGTACAACCTGTGTGTACGAGTCCGGTTACTGCAGTCAAGTGAGCGATAATTCATTCTGCAGTTAAGACTGCAGAATTATTTCTATTATAACCTCATTTTCTTCTGGCTCTGTAACTGCTTGAAACGTTCATTTCTTAAGCTGAAATTGTCTGTGATTTGCTTCTGCCCAAAGGTGAGTTTTATTTAAAAGCTAGAGCAAAACTTCACACCTTCGAGCTATAGAGGTAAAATACATTTTCCTCAATTTTGTGTTTTTCTTAAAGTTGTTTTTAAAGGCTCCTGTCAAAAAGGAGACTATCTTTTGAATTAACACATGTAAACTTGAGTCACCACATCTCATTTTTGAGAGTTTAAACCAGTTTGTATTGCTGCCACGACTGCTTGTGAGTGTATACTGATGAGTAAAGCAACTCGTGACCAATTTCCAAAAAAACCTTCCTTCCTTCTACGTGCGGTAATAATGACACTTCCTTGGTTCATTTGATCCTCCAGTTCAGCTGGGGAGCCAGCAAATTTTGTTGTAAAAATCTGGGTTTCACTGCAAGCTGCCTTGGGGATGCTGCTGCTCTGCAGAACCGATGGGACAGCCTGCAAAACCCTGACACTGCTGCCGCCGCGGCCGTGTCGGGATTTTCCTGCAATCCCACCCTCTGGAAAGAGGAGGGAGATCCTACAAAGGGTGACCCTGTGTGATCAGTGCTGTTAATCACGCTGATTAATGGGGAGGTCAGTGGTGAGTTTGATTAATGCTTCCCATGATTTAGTCCTGGGTGAGGCGCTGAGTTTTGCAGGTATTAAGCTGCGGGGCTCTTGTATCGGCCACTGCATAGATTTCCTTAAAATAGGTTTATTAGTTTTGAGCAAGAGAGGATGCCCAGTTTGAAAGAATTCTGTAAGTTACTATAAAATTAGAGTTCATATAAAATATTGGAGTCCTCCCAGGCAGTGTCCGTATTTAGCTGACTGCTCAAAAGCCCAGTTAGTGTGAAATCTTGAGAATCCCTAGGGAAGGAATTGATGATTTTAAGATCTATAATTTTGGAAATAGGCTTTCAGAGATATTTTTTCTCCTATAAATTGGCAAGCAGATGGGAAATTCTCAAGAAGAGAATAAAATTACGGGAGGAATTGAACAGTGTGGAAAGTAAGTTTGTTAAATATCTCATTAGGAAAAGTAGTTAAATACTTACTCCCCCCTCAAAACCTTCTTCAACTTCGATTTACGATTGTTTTATCTTTGCCAGTTACTAATCAGTTTCGTTAATATTTTTTTTTTTTCTGAAGGACAATTCTTAAAGACAGCAAATTTTTTCGCTATCTGCACACGGCTGTGATCGTAAGCGGAACGATGCTGGTGTTTGGAGGAAACACGCACAACGACACCTCCATGAGCCACGGCGCCAAGTGTTTTTCTTCCGATTTTATGGCGTATGATATTGGTAAGTTCTTTCCAAAAGAAGAGTTATAAAAAAAAAAAATCTTGGCTATTCAAAAAGAGCTGTCTTCAAGAAGACTAATTTATATGCTGGGTATATTATACCAAATGCTCCGAAGAATACTGGAGAAGAATGTGTAATCAGGAGAGGCTCTTTAGCTTGCTACACATTACCGAGCAAATGAGCTGGTGCAGTGATTTCTAGGCAAATACAGCAGCACTTATTTGGTCATCAGTTTATACAGAATCTTAGGCATTCCGAATGATTTCTTAAACAGAAACCATATTCTGCCATCTCAGCCATAAAGCTGTCCTGATATTTTGGCTGTGTTTTTAATCTGACGTATCAAAACTGCAGGCTGTTGGAGGTACAAGCGCTGCTGAAGCTCAGTTTCTGCGTTGCACGCTCTTGGTTTAACTGCGAGCTGGCTGACTTGGAATGTTGGTTTGTTTAGATGTAGGCTTTATAAGCATAAATATCCCCACAAGCACTATTTAACTATCAAGCCAGATGATTCGATTTTCTTTGGAAGGATTGGGGTTTGATGAGTTTGGCTAGCCAGAAGAGGGCAGCATTTATTTATGAATTTGGAGTCCAGAGATGATGCGTTTAAGAAGAAAAGAAGAAATTATATAAAAGAAGGTGCATGCACACCCAGATAATTCACACTAAAGAAAAACACCATTCTGTACCCATATCACATTCTACCTTCTGCTCTCAGAATTCCTTAAATGTTGGCTCTTGTGCTTGATTCTCTGAAATAATCGTGTAAACCTGGATTCTCAGGGTGAGTGTCCACTGCGGGGTCGCTCCTGGTTTGTGAAGGGAATATGCCAGCCCGTGGATGACTTTCAGCAACGGGGCTTGGCATCCTTGTGCCTTTTTGCTGTCTGTTACGAGGTGTTTTGACAGCCAGGGACAGTTTTTTTTAAACTTGGATAACGATAGCAATAGATTTTTCTTGCAACATTTTATTATCTTCCCTGACCCCTTGACCTATTAGGTGTAAAACACAAATTGCATTAATTTGACAAAATATGTCAATAGTGAGGTTAATTTTGATTCAGTTTAGTTAGCAAGCAGATGAAATGTTAAATGAAATAAATGTTGTAGTCAACTTGCCCAGTCCTTACCAGTTTGACACTGAGAATTAGAGTTTGCACTGATTGCGCTTCAAATGACAGGGATGAGAGGTCTTCTGGTGCTCTTGGGTAGCCTCATTCCTCAGGGCAGAGAGTGTCAGCCCAGAAAGCAGCTTTTTTTTTGGAAAAAGAAGACTACTTTTTCTATTATTTTCGTAGCAGGACACCTTATGCATGATTTGCCTTATCCCGTAGGACCAGGAGCACGCCCAGGAATATGTTAGGACATTGGCCAAGCTTGGTGGTTCCAGCCACCTGCTTGGTGGTTCTTCATGCATGATCTCAGCATGAATATTGATCATAATCAAGTTGGTCTGCATGGGAATAAGCCCATCTTGCTAATTTGCTCATTTTTAACATTTTGTTGATGGAAGTAATATAGAATCATAGAACCACAGGATGGTTTGGGTTGGAAGGGACCTTCAAGATGATCCAGTGCCCCCCCCTGCCATGGGCAGGGACACCTCCCACTAGCCCAGGTTGCCCAAAGCCTCATCCAGCCTGGCCTTGAACCCCTCCAGGGAATATCTTGGTGATCATAGTGATGGTTGGAAGGCTGGAGAAACCCGAAATTAAAATGCAGTCTAAAGTAAAGGCTTCCAAACCAGGTCTTCTCTTCAACCTTTACCGCTAAAACTTTTTTCTGCAGTAACTCATTTTATTTACTTCGTCAAATTTTTCTGGTTTTCTCCGCTCAAGTTTCTAGATAATCAGACCACATGCACTGACTGTTGTGAGGACACGTTTTCTTCTTTTTTTTTTTTTTTTTTTTTTTGTGTAGGATGCAACCATTTGTCCCTGAGATGCATGCTGAGATTCTCTGGAGGTTTAGCAGATTAGGTAGATCTGAGAATGCATTAATGCATCTTAACCTTTTATCCTCCACCAGGATGGGGCATATTCAATCCAAATTTTCCAGATAATGCCCAGTTTTGGAAGGTTTCAGGGCAGCAATCCAGCTCTCTTTGTGCGTGTGCACTTCTTGGTGCTTCTCAGGACAAGCTTTCAGATTGTGTTGACCTTCAGGTTGGGCGAGCACTTGGGTAGAGCATCCTCACAGTAGTTTTTCCCATGTTCTGCACACTGCAATGACCACTTAGCACTTCCTATCCCCAAAATTGGTCTCTCTGGCCTCTGTAGAAGAGTTTCCCTTCCATTCCCTTCCATTGCTATGTGTTCATCTCCAGGAGTTGTTCATCTCAAGGGTTGGGCTTTCCAAAGGGTCACCTGCCTCGTGTATCTTTTCTCCCCATAGGAGAGAAATTAAAATTCTTCTATTTACCACATCAAAAATTCAGTTCTGATGACAAACATAGAAAGAGGCTGGACATTTTCATAGGATATGTGTTCTGTTTGAATAGCATATTTAATAAATCTCGCTCACTCTAAGTTTCAGGCTTGGCTTAACTCAAGTCAGGAAGGATTCTTTGTAGTTTCAGAATCATTCATTTTTTCCAATACTTGATCTTCAGTTAAAGATGGGAAAGAAGCTTAGAAAGCAAAACATTCCATGCCTTCTATTAATCTAGAAAAATATGTTTCTTGGCCTCACATAACTCACAACTTGCTGGAGAAAAAGTTGCAAATTGCTGTCCAATTTTGCTGAAGTCTCCTGTTAAAAATTGGACCGGTGCGTGCTTGTCTCAGGAATGATGCTGGGCTAGGTGAAATTCTTTAAAATCGAGCAAATGACATTTAAAAATCAACTTCCAAATCACAATTTATCAAAATAACGAAATCCAATATGTCTTTTTATTTATCATCACTCTTGAATTCAAGTTTCTGCTGGAGCAGAGGTAAGGATCAGTCATCTCACACTCACCAATTCTCCAATTAAATTTGGTAAAGAATTAATAAGGTTGTTTTCTTTGCCCTCTCAGTTGATCTACTAGTTTGCTTTTGTGGACTTTTTTTTTTTTTCAGTCCATGGCACAACACTTTTATCTCATATTAAAGAATCTTCAAGTATTTGAGCGCTCTGTAAATCTTTACAGCAGATTGACTTTTCTGTCCTAATTGCGTAAATTGTGTACAGCTGCCTCTGGGACGTTAGCCCCCAAGGTGATCCCATTCACTTTGCCAAGTTTAAGTGCTATGAATTGGACTGACTTTTCCAGCTTTTGTTCTTTTGATTGCTCAGTGGGTTATATGTTTCTTGGATTTTTATTTTTTTTTTCACACTGCCTAAAGGAAGAAATTACCTGAGAAACCAAGTAAAAAATGAAGCAGAACTTATAAATGTTATGCTAATAGAAAAAAGATGGAATAATCTCACATTATATTAAAAGAGAAAAACAACCACAAATCCTTGAGCTATGATGAGTAAAAAAAATATTTTTGAAAACATGGATATCTACCCTCTAGGAACATAATTGCAATGGGGGGGAAAAAAAAAAGATAAGTCTCTGTTCTCAGTGATACTGGTTTGGGGCAAAACTGCAAATAATTCACATATAAACAGATAAAACCTGAACTTGTTACGCAGTGAAAAATTCCACTAGTAGAGGAGAAAAAGCAACTCAAGCTACTGCTGTTTAATTACACGTGATTGCCCAAAAACTAATAACCCCTTCGACACAATGCCCGGAAACTTTGCTTTTTGATTAACTGTTTAGATGCTAGAGCAGAGCCATTCCATCCTTCCTTGATTTTTTCCGTCATACCATGGCACCTGGAGTGAACAGCAAGTCTTAAATCTTGAAAAAATATATATATAAAAAAAGAGAATGCAGCACTTCCAGGAACTTTTGAGAGTATTTGGTGATGGGTGGAATGGTCTCCCTCTGGTTATTCAAGTACTTTGGGATCTTTCAGGAGGAAATGTGCTGGGTAAGTTGAGTCGTTAATTAAACTGAGAAACTTTTCTGAAATGAGCTTTTCTTCATCCTAGCTTGTGATCGGTGGTCTGTCCTTCCTCGCCCGGGTCTCCATCACGATGTGAACAGGTTTGGACATTCTGCCGTGCTGTACAACAGGTAAGGTTACAGACAGGCTGGGGGTGTTGGCATTTTGTGTACATGTAGGTCAGGAACACCGAGACGAGAGGGTGGAGGATCTGCTGCAAACCTCTTG
>NW_010122994.1:28960-44990 GCF_000699245.1 Pterocles gutturalis
CTCAGATCTTCACTCTTGTATCCAGTACAAGAGTGTCTCCAGTATCCCTATCAGCCCTTCTTCTTCACTGGACTACATTGTCTCAGCTCACTTAGTTCTTTGAAAAATTTGGGTTTTTTTTAAATTTCTATTAATTTTTCTTATTTATATATATTTCTCATTTATTTCCTTATTTTGTAATTTCATTTATTTTGTATTTCTATTTCTTATTTAGTTGCTCCGACAACTTTTGTCTCCCAGTCATACTTTCTTCTAAATTTGTCCATGTTTCCGTTTACATAACTTATCCCGTGTGGCTCTTATTTACCATTCACGTGATGTACGGTATTCAGGTGAACTCCCAGGTGAGATTGCTGCTGTTGAGGATTACATCCCTGTAATAATATCCGTGCTTTCAGGTGAACATCTGTTACTGTATTTAAGTCTGCAGAACCAAGTTTGAGAAATTACAGTTCTTCGGAGTCTTTCATTTTGGTTCCTTTATCCTTTGAGGAGGATACCTTCTGTAAATCAGGAACATTATTTAAAGCTTAGTTTAAGCCAGGCAGATAACTGTCACTGCCTTTAAAAGGAAGGTGTGCTTCTACATGCTTTTTTTTTAATCTCTAAAATCTCACTACGATTTATTTCAGTGCACACTGAATACCAGCTGTGCATTTTTTCCCATGAAGAGCAATTAAGCCCGTGCTTTAGTTCTTTCCTAAAATAGGAGGAAAATAATATTAAAAATACCGATTGAAACTTTTATTCAGTTGCACTGACTCTTGTTCAGTGTCTTTTTAAATGTACATTTATCAATGTGGATGCACAGGGCTTTTGGGTGACATTTTTGTGTAACTAATGAAATTCAATGTTTTGCCCAAAGCAGCTGTGATACTAAAGGAAGTTTCAAACAAAAACACCTTTTTTTTTTCCCCCCCCTCAAAATATTATTTTATTTTGGGTTGGGTTGCTTGGTTTTTCTTTCCAGTTGACACAATGACTCTTTGCTGAGTTGCTAACAGCCATGAAAATAACTGTGGCTTTGTCACAGCGGTGCAGCAAGATGTGACAACACTGAATTGTTTTGTCACAGCTTCTGAACGCTGGTTTAACGGTGTGATACCATCTCCCTGATTTTTAGCCTTCCTCCCTCTCCTCACACTGTTCTTTACAGGAGCATCCCACATTTCTGCAGCATTTCATGTATAGACACGTTGATTAGGTGTCACCCAGAGTTTTGGCTGAAGGGGAAGGTCGGTCCATGATCTTGGATAGGTTTGACTCCGTCTTGACACCTATGTGTTGAGGTTGGACTCTTGTCTTGACACCCATGTGTTGAGGTTAGACTCTTGTCTCGACACCCATGTGTTGAGGTTGGACTCTTGTTGACACCCATGTGTTGAGGTTGGACTCTTGTCTCGACACCCATGTGTTGAGGTTGGACTCTTGTCTTGACACCCATGTGTTGAGGTTGGACTCTTGTCTTGACACCCATGTGTTGAGACTCTTGGGCTTCTCTGCCAAGTTCCACTGTTTCTGACCTTTTCTTTAGTACCCTCCTTACCCAAGAGCTATTTATTTGGATTTATAATGCTGGAATGTCCTAAAACACTTGGCTCACACCTTGCATCACGTTGCCCTGCATGGTCTATAGACACAGGTGCAAGTTTTTCTCTTTTTCCTTCCGTGTTGTCTAGCACCATGTACGTATTTGGAGGCTTCAACAGCCTCCTCCTGAGTGACATACTGAAGTACACCCCTGAGAGATGTGAAGCTTTTGACAACGAAACAGCCTGCTTGCGAGCAGGTCCTGGCGTCCGATGCGTCTGGGCTCCCACCCCTCCTCGCTGCATCCCCTGGGAAATGGCGGCGGTAGAACAGCAGCAAAAAGTCTTTGAAGACTGTCCTCCCAAGCCAGGTATGTGTCACGTTCTTTCCGTTTCCCTTTGCAAAAGGTGTGTAGAGGCTTTTTCTTTTCCAAATTCTGTCTTGGGTTAGTTCTATGCCATTATCAGATCAAGTTTAAGCTGGGGGGGGCTGTAGTTCTGCTTCTGTACCTGCCCTGGGAGACCTTCCTCTGACCAAGCGGCTGCAGTGGCTTGGAGGTGTTTCCATCTCTCTTTCCTCCTGAAGCTGCTTGCTCATTAATTTTTTTTTTCCGAAAGTATTGCTTGTACTTACTTTCCTATCCCAAACTGACATCATCAGTCAGGAATCAGGCCTGGACCATTGCTCTGGAGATGTTTGCTCCAAGAATTGACCTTGTGAGTGCCAACAATTCGCTGATGAGCACCACGGGGCGTGGGAGGGGGGTCTGGGTCCTGCGGCGTTATCAAGAGAGACCGCAGGAATAGCGTTTTAAGAAAGATTCCTTTATTTTTCATTCTACAGAATTATATGGGTAGGGGGGCATCCAAAAAGAACGTTTAAGGTCTGGGTCCTGTGTTCTCCCTTCTGATAATTTTTAAACAACTTTTCAACGCTTTATCCTGCTGCATTCATTGCTCTGGATTGAATTATACCAGCTTTGATTCTGTAATAGATGGCAGCTTTTAATTATTTAAAAGAAATTGATGTAAAGGGACATTGCTTTGATGGGCTCTCAATGTACAATAAATTTTCACAAAACACCAGGCGATAAGCAGTTGGAAAGATGAAGTGGAAAGTTCAAGCTTTGCATGAAAACGCTCCACGTAATTGAAGAGCAGGCTTGCAGCGAAGTGTGCCTGCGGTGGGAGATATTCCCCGTCCTTGGGAGATGTCCTCTGGCATCATTTGCGTGGGCATTGACCCACCATGCATGCTCGGTCTTCAGTTCATTCCCTTCCACGTCTTGGTGCATTTTCTAGTGTGTTTTACAGCTCCTTGGGCACTTAAAATGATTGATGCTGCAAATGAGTGCAGTTTTCTATCGGTTCAATCACATGAAAGTATCTGATTTACTAAGTAGTCGCTAACGGGAAAAAATCTACAGGCGCTACTATTTGGTGATAGTCTTTTGCTATATTTAATCAAGTTCTTAGAGCTCTGTCAGGAAATGCCTGTTTTTGGTCATGCAGGTTTTTTTCTTTAATAGCTGTAGACAATGAAAAATGTGATCAGATTACAGACTGCTATAGCTGTACCGCAAACACAAACAGCTGTCAGTGGTGCACGGACCAGTGTGTCTCAATGCATAACAACTGCACAGAGGAACAGGTAAACTCTCTCTCATACTTCTGTAGTTTTACTTGTAGCCTTTGAAATACCACATGTCCAGATGCCTTCATCTGTCAGTGTTATGACCCCTGTTGTTTCGTTATTTCCAGCGCTTTTGTAGCTCTGAGCTGCTAATGCGCTTGAATTTCTTTTTTTTTTGTTTTTTTTGGTCCAAGGGCTTTTCATGGGATTGAAGTTAGGAGGATGGCTAAGGGCAGGGGAAGAGGTGGTGTGATTATTCGGTAAGGCATGTGGGTTTGCTATCAATAGAAAAAAAACCAAATCTGACTCTTGTGTAAAAGCTCCAGTAAGGAAAGTGTGTCAGATGGTGGCCTGGGGGAGTATCCTGAATACACAGGCTGCGTCCAGTGTCCCAGCTTTGGAATGTGGAGGTTGCTTTGTAGGTCTGACCTGTGAAATTTAGTGTGGTAGTCGTTATGGCTGCTTTAAGTGGGCATCGGTTGGGTGGGAAAAGCCTGATCTGTGCTATTTATTTTAGGTTCCTATTACTCTGTATGAGAACTGTCCTAAGGATAACCCTGCCTACTACTGTAACAAAAAGACAAGTTGTAAAAGCTGTGCCATGGATCAAAACTGTCAATGGGAACCTAGGAATCAGGAGTGCATTGCTTTGCCAGGTAGGTATTGGTTGTATTTGTCTAAGAAAAAAAAAAAACAAAAAAACAACAAACTCACCCAGTCCAAAAGTTACTTTATTTTCTTTACCCCATTGTCTGTGATTTTTTGGTGCTAAGCTGGAGTAAATAATGTTGTTTAATCACACCAGCTTTGGTATGAAACTTTATTTCTAGTAAACTCCGAAAGTCTGATGGAATATTTTTCAGTCCCAATTGTCGGAAGAGGAGTATGATCATTTGTCTAATTGTTAGGCTGTATTTCATCTCTCTCTTCTCATTTGATAAAAGCAGTACTGTTGATATAATAAGCTCCTGCAAGGTATTGGATTTAATAATGTATGCTATTTAATTTTAGAAACTAAAATTGGCCAAAGTGTAGTGGCATGTGCTGGATGAATTAGGCAAATAACACCTAAAGTGTATCAGGAAAATTCTCTTATTAGAGTGTTTCCAGTGGAAGCTCATAGGAGTTGATTATTAGTCCTCCTGTAGTAACGTGGGGTTTTTTTTTTTCTCAGTGACTGGGAGAGAAATATAGCATCTGCAGTGATTGACATCTGCAGTTAATAAAATACAGAGAAAGGGAAAAAACCAACACAGAAACTTTAAATGGGAATGGAAAGCCTTCCCCTAGTCGTCTCATAGGTCTGGACGTGTCCAGGTCTGGCATATGCCAGTCTGGAAGAGTGAAAAAAATGAGAAGACTTTAGAGAAGAGCCGTGAGAGCAAGAAAAGCATCTTTTAATGAGGCAGATGAAGAGCTTGGGCTGGTTAATTTGTTGTTGAGAAGGAAGGGATGACTTGATTGTATGTATAAAAAGCCCATCTGAACACCTGACACTTGAGAGCTCTTCAGTCTGTTCGATAAGTCTAAACCAAGATGTTGGAGCCAGACATCAGCTCTACAGGAATTCATACTGAAAACGTCTGTTGGGTTTTTGTGTAAGGATATTTTGTAAGGATATCATCAGTTATGAGTGAGGGAAGTAATTCCCAGGAAGTACAAGGAGTTTTTTCAGTAGTGGGCATGGCTGTGCTCAAGATGAACCGAGGATTAATCCTGGACAGGATCAGCACCACAAGCCTCTTCTGTCAAAAGGGATCCTAACACCTGCAGTGGAAGAAGTGGCTTTAAGCTGTCACCAAAATACTCACTTGCTTGCCTTTACTCTTTCTCCTACAATGAATTTACTATTTGACGTTGTAGTAAGTGCTTTGGCTGCCTACCGCACGTAATTAAATAGTAACGTCGCCCTTGGGCTCCCCTGGACAGCTGTCCTTTTCCTCCGGTATTTTTATACATGGGTGTGAGAATGCCGATAAGTCACACTGGTTTCGGGTGAGGCTGTAGGTTTTATTTTGGTGGAAGAGCTCTTTCACTGCTTTAAACATCATGAAGGTCACTTGCAGGGAAGTGGCGGAGTCACCATCCCTGGAGGGGGTCAAGAAACGTGTAGATGTGGTGCTTGGGGACATGGGTTAGTGGGTTAGGTGGTGTGGGTTGGACTTGATGATCCTTGAGGTCTTTTCCAACCTTCATGTTCTATGATTCTATCATCTCTGGTTTTCCTTTCTTCCCCTCCTTACCCCAGAAAATATCTGTGGAACAAACTGGCATTTGGTTGGCAACTCCTGCTTGAGAATTACAAACGCCAAGGAGAACTACGATCATGCCAAACTCTCCTGCAGATCCAACGGTGCTTTGCTGGCTTCTCTCACGACCCAGAAAAAGGCAGAATTTGTTCTAAAGGAGCTGCAGAAGATACAGGCTGCGGTAAGCGCTTCTCTTTTATGTCCCCTGAGTAATTAAGCTCCGACTGTGGAAGAGTCCTTGCTGTGGTATTGTGTCCTCTGTACAGAATAGACATGCCTCTTAGCTGAAGAAGGACTGATTTTTTTTTTTCCTTTTGAAATTCAACATACCCTATGGGTGCTTTTGAAGTGAAATTGTAGAGAATGTAAATGGGAAAGATAAATATAAACATACACGGCTGCCTCAAAGGTGTCGCTTTCTGTAATGAAATCACACACATTGCATTCCTCTTGTGGGATACATGACTGCAGCAGGAGTCCTCTTGTGACTTGTACACAATATTTTAGAAATAAAAGTCCCTTTAGGGCACTGGAGGTGTTTAATGTAAAGCATTTAAAGTTATTTATTCCACTCAGAAAAGCGGCTGTTTAAAATGTCGGGCTTCGTACTCTGCAGAGCTGCTTGGCTTATTTGGAGTTATTTACGTTTGGTTTAGGCGGTTGGAGACGGTGAGGAGTGAATCGGAATCTTTCCCTCTTCATGTCTCAATAGAATAAATATTTATTTTTTTTTTCCCAGCCCCTGGCAGAAGCGGGGAGGTGGTCAGGGCAGGTGGTGTAGGTGGTGCTGAAGCCCTAACGAACGAGGATGCTGTGTGGCTTTGCTGAAAGCCCCGCTTGGGCTGCAGAGCTGCTGGGGCTTGACTGCACATCGGAGTAACTCCTCTTGGGTCCCAGAGACCACTATGGGCAGCGCTGGCACTCAGGAGGAGTTTTTGTGTTGGAAGAATGAGACTGGAGGCAGTAGGATTGCTGCTTTTCAGAGAACATACTTCAGTACTAAAGAGAGATATTCCCCTGTTGAAATTAGAACATTTCCTGCTTTGATTCCCTTTGTAATTTGAAAATTTCAACAATTATGGGGTTTTAGAGGGGATTCATTTTAGCCATGAAAAGGTAAGGTGCAATTCAAGAAATTTTTTTTTTTTTGTTAAATCTTTTGTGTAGCGGGGAAGCCAAGCGTGTGATATTGTAAAAATACGTGGTTCTGACAGCTCCAGGTGTTTCTGGATATCCCAGTGGTTGAGTGTAGTGTAAATTCCTAAAAATACATGGTAACCTTTCCAAAATAGTGCTTGAACCTTTACACCGGGGAGAAAAAAAATTGATTAATTTACAAGTTTGTTTTCATCTACGATATCACTTTAAAGGCAAGCTTTAGAAATCTAAATAACCTATTAGCCCTTTTTAGTGGATATTAGAATTAACTGCTTGTAACATGGGAAAATACCTTTGCTAAAAAGCCAGCCTGTGTCCCCTGCTCAAATTTTTGCCATCCAGCAGCACTCTGCTGTGCTGGAGGAGGCTGCACTTACCAGTCACCGTGTAGAGATCTTTTGCAATAATAAGAAAACATGTTGGTGTTGGCAAACGGTGCTGTGTTACCCTCTTGTTGCAGCTGTAAGATTTACGAGTGCATAAAATCCATTTGAAGTAGGTGATGGTTATATATACATACAGCAGTAAGGGACGACGTATAGTCTAAAGCTTCCCTAGGACAGCTGTGCCACCAAAGCGTTTTGATGGAGAGATTTTAACAGTAAAATAACATATTCTACCAGTACAGTTAAAATGCTTCTCCCCAAAGTAAGTGTGCCAAAAAATAAATTGCCGGTAGAAGGAGTTGGTTTACGAGTTCTTCATATAAAGAATTTTATTGCCAGCACTACTAATTTAGATTTGACGTGCTCTGTCACTCCACCCCTCCATATATACACCCTCTTCAACTGCAGAGGTCTGCTAGCCTGTGTAGTAGGTAGATTGTATCATTTAAATTGTATAGGACACTGCTAATTTTCTTCCTCATGTCAAACTCTAGCTCCAGAAATTTTTTTTCCCTGCATCTAACCATTTATAGGAGTCAAAGCCATATAAAGAGCATCATAGTCAGCCAGTGTGAATGTTTGAATTCTTCTCTTCCTGGTTTAGATAACTAGAAATGTAGTTTGGAAAGAAAAAAAAATAAATTAATTTTTCCTGAAGGATTTCTCTATCTCTGTGGCATTTAATTCTGACAGCACCAAGAAACAAATATTTCCCTTGTTATGTTTTTGCAATACCTAACCTGGCAAAGTTACTATGAGCATTATATGGTGGTGTGTATTTTCTTTTAATACCTATGGTAGTAAAACTGGGTATTAAACCTCCCATTTTCCTTTATTTCCAGCCCAAAACTTTGACTCCGTGGGTTGGATTGAGGAAAATCAACGTCTCATATTGGTGCTGGGAAGACATGTCACCCTTCACCAACACCCTGCTCCAGTGGCTCCCCGGGGAACCAAGCGACGCTGGATTCTGCGGTTATTTGGCCGAACCTTCCCAGCAGGGACTGAAGGCAGCAACGTGCATCAATGAGGTCAACGGCAGTGTCTGCGAAAGGCCAGGTAACAACAGCGAACCTGTGTGTCTGGGGGGAATAGGTTGACCCATAAGTTGTTAACTTTCTGCTCCGCTCTGGTGAGACCCCCCTGGGGTGCTGCCCCCAGCTCTGGGGTCCTCAGCACAGGACACACACGGAGCTGCTGGAGCGGGGCCAGAGGAGCCACGGAGATGGGCCGAGGGTGGGGGAGCGTTCCTTCCCAACGCTTCGGTTGGGAGAATGGCTGAGGAACACATCGACAGAGCTGCAGAGAGACAAAGAGCACGTTCAGAACGTGGTTCAAATTGGTTTTCAGGTGGATACCTTAAGGAATTAACAGTCATGAAGGATGCATAATAAGTGACATTATTTTACGTTAAGCTGAGAGAGGGGAGATTGAGCTGAGATATTGGGAAGAAATGTTTTCCTGTGCGGGGGGTGAGGCAGTGGCCCAGGTTGCCCAGAGAAGCTGTGGATGCCCCATCCCTGGAGGGGTTCAAGGCCAGGCTGGATGAGGCTTTGGGCAACCTGGGCTGGTGGGAGGTGTCCCTGCCCATGGCAGGGGGTGGAACTGGATGGGCTTGAAGGTCCCTTCCCACCCAAACCATCCTATGGTTCTATATTTCCTACAGAGTAAAGAAGATCCCATTCATTACATGTAAAACTAGCTGCATCATGACTTTGCCAAAGAAAAATCATTCTGAAAAAGTGTCCTGTGTAGGTATTTTCATACAGGAATTGGAGATTTTAAAAATAGCTCTGTATTTACACTGTTAACTGCAAAATACTTGAAGTATTTTTTTAGTTTAATTATTGTCTCTAAATTGCGTACCTGAATGTGACATTTAGGTTAATTATGCTATGGAGCAATCTCCTGTTTAAAAAACCATAAAAAATAGAAGTTACTTTCCAACTGAACTCCCCTTTCTCCCCTCCCCTGCTCTGTAGCCAGAGGAGGATTTTATCAAAGTTCAGAATTAATTGGGCAAGACGCTTTGGAGATACGAGAACTTTGAAAAAAAGCTACTTGCTTTTGGGAAAACTCTTCTAGCTTTGTTGGAACCACATATCTTTTAAAATGGCTTGGTCTCTTAACTCTCCATTACAGCTGATTATTTCTGAATAGTGATTAGTGCTTTTTTTAAGTTTTTAGGAAAGTTTAAGATTACTAAGTAAGCTCCACCACTTGAAATCATTCTTTGTGGAAGTGCAGGATGCAGATTATGAATGTGGAACCTGAACTCAAAAATTTGTGTTTTTTTAACTTGTGGCACTTTGAATTCAGTTAAGCTTTAACTTTTTTTTTTTGATGATCAGAGAATTGTCACTTGAAACAGGTGATAAAGCACTGGCTCACACCAGAAACTCCTGAGTCAGTTCTGCTTTTTTTTATGTGTGGAACTGATCAAATAACCTAAAACACGTCCCAGTGTGCTCACAGAAAACGTGGGGTTCCTTCCCAACGCTTCGGTTGGGAGAATGGCTGAGGAACACATCGACAGAGCTGCAGAGAGACAAAGAGCACGTTCAGAACGTGGTTCAAATTGGTTTTCAGGTGGATACCTTAAGGAATTAACAGTCATGAAGGATGCATAATAAGTGACATTATTTTACGTTAAGCTGAGAGAGGGGAGATTGAGCTGAGATATTGGGAAGAAATGTTTTCCTGTGCGGGGGGTGAGGCAGTGGCCCAGGGTGCCCAGAGAAGCTGTGGATGCCCCATCCCTGGAGGGGTTCAAGGCCAGGCTGGATGAGGCTTTGGGCAACCTGGGCTGGTGGGAGGTGTCCCTGCCCATGGCAGGGGGTGGCACTGGATGGACTTGAAGGTCCCTTCCCACCCAAACCATCCTGGGATTTCTCATATTCACCGTGCTATAAGATATCTCCATCTCCATCCAGCAACACCACACTGCAAAATGAAGCGTTGAAAGTTTGCGAGATGGAACTATTTTTCAGCCTGAATAATAAATAGGGCTTTTTATCTTCCGTCAGAAAGCTGACTCTTGTCCTCCCTCCCGCAGCGAACCACAGCGCCAAGCAGTGCCGCACGCCCTGCGCCCTGCGGACCGTGTGCGGGGAGTGCACGAGCGGCAGCTCCGAGTGCATGTGGTGCAGCAACATGAAGCAGTGCGTGGACTCCAACGCCTACGTGGCCTCTTTCCCCTACGGGCAGTGCATGGAGTGGTACACCATGAGCAGCTGTCCGCGTGAGTCATTGCTTCTGGGGCTTGATGGGTGGGCTGGAGTCTTGGCTTTGGTGATATGTGCTAGGAAAAGTCAGCAAATGCCGCACATCAGTGATACTGAAGATCAGTTGGAAGAAGGTAACGAGTACGTGACCCCAGGAGCTTTGTGTGTGCGGTTCAGTCCTGCATCACGTAAAGAGTTAAATAGAATTAATTCCCAGTTATGGGAACTATCAGTTAAACTAAATGACAGATCATCAGGGCTTTCATGTGAGATGATGAAGTATCCACTTTTTTGTTTTACTTGTTTCATTATTTGAATTTCTACCCTTCCAATTAATTGTTACATAATTTCATGTGATTAACTTATTTTTTTTGTCTCTTCTGTGTCCCTTTGATTCATATATGGAGCCATGGAATTTATTAGTAGATTATCTGTATCAAATCCCAATTAGGGTTTACATGACTTCTGTTCTGAAGTATTGTCTGTGTATAGCCCACAGTGGGATTTTCTAACTTTAAATGATTTATTTTTTTCCTCCTTTTATGTAGATGTGAGCAAACTGCAGAAGATTTATGGTGCTTTGGAATATTGCTTTCTCTTTTCAAACCGTGGGGAAATAGTCTAGAAATTTAAAAAGCAGTCAAACAATTTTAGAATTTTTTTTTATATATCTATATCTTGAATTCTTTAGGAGCTGAGTATGAGCAGGGGAGTCAGGAAAGGCAGGGCTCTGGGGGTAGCAGAGGGAGAGGAGTGCCCCAGGAGGGGACCTGGGCAGTTTGAGTTGCTGCAGTTGCTCCCGGAACGTTTGGAAGCTGATGGAAAAAAGCTGGGTAGCTACTTCTTGCAAAATAAAGAGATGGAGAAAATTAGTTTCAGGTAACTGTCAAACATGAGAATGTGAACTTCCCACATTCCCAGAAGTCAAAAATTGGAGTAAGCTGAAATCATGGAAAACATGGTTTTTCTACTACTTTTTTTTTTTTTTTTTTTTTTAGGGGAAATATTATCCATGTAAATGTCAAGATAGAGAGCCTGCTCATCTTAGAACACCAAGAGTCTACTAAATATTTTTTGAGACACTATCGGGAAAGGAATAGAAAAACTTTCCTAGATACAAAGCTTGTCGCCCCTGAAATACAGTCCCCTTTGAGCAAGGAGCAGGTAGAGGGTGGTGGGAGTTTTTTTCCTTATTTTATGATCTGGTCCATTGTAAATCAGAGATCTTTCGTAGTTGGGGACATTAACCTCTGGTTTTAGTGTGCGGTGTTTAGTGTTTAGAAGAACTTTATGTGTGTATTGTGTTGTTTCATAACTCACTGATTAACTCAACCTTTGTGTTAATAGTTGTCTTAGATTCTAGAATAAATACGCGGATAGGAATGAATATATAGGTGTGAATATCAGAATAAATATTCATAATTTGGCAGGATAAATACTCAAGCTCACAAAAGACATCCAAGGGTTTTTGCATTCGTTCTAGCCTGTGTTTTGGGACAGTGCTTTATTCCACAATTTGATGTTTGGGGTTTTGTTTTTTTTTACAGCTGAGAACTGCTCAGGCTACTGCACGTGTGCTCACTGTTTGGACCAGCCCGGCTGCGGCTGGTGCACCGATCCCAGCAACACCGGCAAAGGGAAATGCATCGAAGGGTCCTACAGTGGTGCGGTGAAGATGCCAACGCCGTCCGCAACAGGGAAATCCAGCTTGGAGCCCGTCCTGAATGTCAGCATGTGTCCTGTGGAGAACAACTATAATTGGTCCTTTATTCAGTGTCCAGGTAAATGAGCAGCGATTAATTGTTCGAACGTTTCAGCTGTGGCAACAATTAAATGCAAGAGGAGAGACTTTTTATGACTATAGGGATGTCTGTCCTCCTTCCTGATAGCGGAGGGAGGAAAAGAGCTTGGAAGACAAAGAAGAAATAAGACATTTTGGGATATTACTCTAGTAAAAAAAACCTACCAATGTTTACCAGGTTTTAAACTTTTATTTATTTATTCATTTTAGGGTTGTTTGAAAGAAAAGCAATTCTTTCCTTGAAGGTTGATTGAACTAGTAATGCTGGAGTGATTCTGAAATAATATTTTTGACACCAAATACGTAGAATTAAATTACCTGGACTGCTGCTAAACCCCTTCGTCTGCATTCCTTCTTGCAAATCCGTCCCACCAGCTGCTGCTAGTCCTGTCTATCCAACATGCACACAGTGTTTTGGAGTTCAGTTTTCTGTGTGTTGCTTTAAATCTCAGATTTTCAGTACCCACTCTGAGTTCATGTATCACTGGCAAGACTGCAAGGACCTCTTTGGAAGGTGCATGAAGTAGTTTCTTTCATCCTCTGCAGAACACAGGCTCCTGGGGCTCTATGTGAAGCACGATATTTGAGCACAGGTACTCATCCTGTTCTGTTTTCTTCAGCCTGCCAGTGTAATGGGCACAGTAAGTGTGTAAACGAAAGCATCTGCGAGAAGTGTGAAAATCTGACAACTGGCAAACACTGTGAAACGTGTATCTCAGGCTACTACGGTGATCCCACTAACGGAGGAACATGTCAGCGTAAGTGATGCTTTAAACCTTCCTCTGATGAAGCCTTTGATGTTTTTCACTCTTTACTCATTCTTCTGCTGTCTTAACTGAAATTGTATCCTGATAATACATTTTTTTTTCTTTCCTGCAAGCAAGGCACAATCCTTGTTTCTTCAAATCAAAGATACAGAAACTGCTTGATGAAATTTCTTTGACTTTCATTGCACGAGATAAAGATGATTTTTTTACCTTCCTTTGTAAACTTTAAATGGTCACAGTGAAAAAATTGTCTGGATTTTAGTGGTTGACAATCCTGATTTGAAAAGAAAACAGTGTTAATCCCAAAGTCTCGAACAAATTTCTGCTTATCTAAATTCCACCTACTATTACATTCGGTTAATGTGTTGTGCATTGATTGTTATAATTGTCTGCTTCATAAAAAGCTTGCCATATTTCATTGAGGAGTTGGCTGGGTTTCAGTTGAGGATTAGGTGATCCCTGTTAAAATTGCATTTTCAGTTTATAAAAGTGCTTTGGGGCTCTTTGGCAGAAAGAACTTTTTTCGGTTAACAAAATAGGGGAAAAGAAAAAATCTTTCTTGAAGGACCAACACAGGTGATACTGAGAAATGAACATGTATGATTTGGAGTTTTGCCCTTGAACGTTGCAACGTTGTTCTGAATTACTGCAAATTTTGTGGTGTAGCATCGGGAGACCAGCTGTAAACCAGCATCCAGCTGCGGTAGGTGATATGCAGATGGAAGGGAAGGTGCTTCTTGCTCTGAAGAGCTTTGATGGGGTGTATATTTAGGAGGAGTGATATAATTGGAGACAGTGATGGAAAAGGTAGAACAGAAAGAACATTGGTGTCAGAGTAGTGTCAAGACTTCCATGAGATGAGCGTGGATGGTTTGTAGGCATCCCAGAAAAAATAAGTGAGGGTGATTAATGAGGGGACATCAAAGACTCTGAGTTACACCTTCCAAGTATGGAAACAATCCAGTAGAAAATACTTGAATATTCATTTGGTATAGGAACAGGCTGCCCAGGGCAGTGGTGGAGGGAGTCACCATCCCTGGAGGGGGTCAAGAAACGTGTAGATGTGGTGCTTGGGGACATGGGTTAGTGGGTTGGGTGGTGTTGGGTTGACGGTTGGACTTGATGATCCTTGAGGTCTTTTCCAACCTTAATGATTCTATGATTCTGTGTTTACTGGAAGTAGCATTGACCTTTTGGATGAAGCTGAGCGTCAGTAGCTGGAGCATGAATGTCCTGTTCCCTACAGCAAGAGCAAGCTGGGGGTGTTAGAGGCTGTGAAGAAGAACCTCCCAGTGGACAGATTCCAGGAAGGGGATGGAAAGATCACAGACAAGTCTGCCTTACTTGGACAAAAAGGCTATCGCAATAGCTGGGATATGAAATTATGACAGACAGCACAACGGCGGGGTACAAAGGGAAAGGAGCATCTCCGACACTTTATTTCAGAACTTTATCTGCGAGATTAAATACTGCTGATATGCGTAAACTCATTTTGTGTGAAGATAATTTGAAGCGCAAGAATGAATAAATTGAGACTGAGTTGGCCTGAGAAAATCTATAATTCTATTCTGAGCATTGAGGTTTTAATCATCATGGATCACAACTTGCCTTTTCATATTTGTTGCTTTTTTATGCATGTGGAAATTGAGAGTAAGTTACTTTGGACTCTTCCGCATGAGGATTGTCCAAAAGTAGTTTGTTGTTGAGATAATGAATGATAGACTCAAGTCACCCAGAAGCCTGAAAAAGAAATTAGAAAATGTGTTGAGAGACTGTGGAACAGCATTCATTCGGTATCTGATGGAACTAGTAGCTCATGTCAAAAGTGCTTTGCTCTCGAGTGCTTTGGGCCCAGGTTTTTAATTTGCTGTGATTTCAAGTTATTTACTGTGAAGGCAAAAGAACGAGGGAAGCAGGAGGCTGGGCAGAAAGGCCAAGGTGGATTGGAAAAGGGAAAGCAAGAGGAAATCATCCTATCTGATGCAGGCAGAGTGACTGCTGGCCGTTAGTCATTTTTACTCCGTGAAAAGGTTTCCAGAGGGGAATTCTTCCGATGAGGATCGGCTGATGGGCAACAGAGCCAACTGCTGCTTTTTTCCCTCCTCTGAGCCAAGGTCCCTCCTTCCTTTCCTGTTAATGCTGTGCTGATTCCACTCTTTTTGTGCTTTTATGGGCAACATTGTGTGCCGCTCTGGTTTTAGAAACCGTGGTCACATCCATGCTGGAGGTGGTTGTTGGTCCTCTCCGTCCTGGTGCACAAGCATCTGTGTGTTTGCACACTCACTGCCTGGTGTGACTCCTTGCACTTTGATGTGCAGATCTGCACTGTTTAGCCCAGTGGCTCCAGCAGCATGGGAACCAGAAATATCCTCAAAATGGCAAATGTTTGTTGCTGGTGTTCGGTATTTCCCGTTCCCAGGTTGCCCAGAGAAGCTGTGGATGCCCCATCCCTGGAGGGGTTCAAGGCCAGGCTGGATGAGGCTTTGGGCAACCTGGGCTAGTGGGAGGTGTCCCTGCCCATGGCAGGGGGTGGCACTGGGTGATCTTGAAGGTCTCTTCCAACCCAAACCATTCTGGGATTCTGATGAGCCATCAGGGGTTTGACCGACACCGTTGGGATAGCAGGAGCTTTTCAAACAGGTGAGGCTGTGAAGAGCTGGAAGTAAAGTTATAGAATCCTAGAAGGGTTTGGGTTGGAAGGGACCTTCAAGATCACCCAGTGCCACCCCCTGCCATGGGCAGGGACACCTCCCACTAGCCCAGGTTGCTCAAAGCCTCATCCAACCTGGCCTTGAACCCCCCCAGTTGTAGCAATGGGGTTCAGAAGCCAGGGAGGAATAAGAAGAGTGGATGGAATAAGTTGCCTTTTCCCGCTGCATGCAACCAGGGCAGGTGAACACCGCTACATCGCTTGGGTTGGGAAAAAAATGGGCAAACTACAGTTATTTCTCAGAAGGAATTGTTTGCGTACCGTCATAGGCATTGGTGTTTGTGGAGCTGGGCAGATAATAACTAAATGGTTGGTAAATCACTCCTCAGCAGTTGCTTTTAGGAAGTGTCCGACGTAGAGAAGTGTTAATCAGGAAGGGCAGGAAATGCAGCACATCAAATGTAAAAATAGCTGCAAGGTGCTTTCTCTGCATTCAGGACTTTTTGAATTTTCTGATTGAAGTTTCACGTGAAAATATGCTAGCGGTAGATAAGGAAGTTATTTGCAAGAGAACAGAAGGCGCTATTATGCCTGAAATCAGATTACTGCTGCCGCAGCGCTTCTGAACGCCTC
>NW_010122995.1:0-58627 GCF_000699245.1 Pterocles gutturalis
ATCCAGGTCATCAATAAAGATGCTAAACATGAAAATAAAAGTTAGGTTTTTTTTCTTTTTTTAAGCTGCTTTTGTTTGCTTGCTTGGTCCTGCTATAGAGCAGCGTGAAAAAAAAACATGTCCTAAAGTCCACGATGTCAGTTAACAGTGTAACAGCAGAGAAACAGAGGTCTTAGCTGCTGTTTTAAGTAATGATTTTCCAAGAATAATCAAAGTAATCCCATTCTCTCTCAGCAGACGACATCTGTAATCAATCCCATGAAAAAAACTGGGGCAAGTTCTGGCCTACAGCGTCATCCATATATTTCATGGTGTCACTAGGGATCAAGAAGAAAACAGCAGTCATTAGGAGTTCTGAAAAATTCAGTCTAGTATCAGACATGCAAAGAGATGACAGACAGCTAAATCAAGGTTTCATCCTAGCCAGCCTAAGGACACTAGTAGGCTGGATTAGCCTACTCGGAGGAACAGACTTGGTGCATTTTTAAGTGACATGAGTGAGAGAAGAGTTTGGCCCACCATTCTGCCTTTTCATTCTTAATTATATTTCAGGGTAATGGGGTTTATTAATAGAAGCCATGCTTGATGCTTCTTCCTAGATTTCACGTATTTCTTTGTCTTACTTTCAGGGTGAAGCAGGTCTACCCGGTCCTCAGGGTTTACCTGGACTGAGAGGAGAAAAAGGAGACCAGGTGAGTGACTTCGAGCCACTGCTTGATTTTCTTTTTTTTTTTTTTTTTTTGGACATTTGGTGCCAGGAGGACTTGTCTTGAGTGTCCCGAGATGATGTTCTCTCTTGGTGTGATTGCTGTGGTGAGCAGCTGATTGGCATCCAGCAAGGTCAACAAGTACCCCTTCCAGAAAGGTACTTTGCTGCCTAGTAAATGTTTCTAATTGCATTGGAGGTGCTAATGAACAGTGTCTGTCCTAAATGACTTGTGAGGCAGTAGGAGAGGTACAGTGGTCTTTAGGTCTTTCTTTCAGAAATACCTGCCTGATCTAAGAACATAAATAATAACAACAAAAAAAGTCACAAATTCCCCTTGTCACTGAGCCCTGGAAAAGAGTCCAGATGATTGGATCATATTCTGGTGGCCTAACTTCCATCCAGGTCCTGGTTGTCTACTGCTTCCCCTAGCTAGCTCCAGAACTCCAGAGGCATTTACATACTGGGAAATAGTTGGATCAGGTGTCTGACAGTAAATTTAGCCATGTAAATGAGGCCTGTATAGCTGATAACTGACTGCATGTCCAATTAGAAAAAAAATCTGTTTTTTTATAATCGCATCAGGCAGTAGGATCTTCTACATGAAAGCTGATTTAGGATTGGTGCTCTCCTTTCCATGAACTTAATTGCTATTTGTTGACTTTTGAAAATATTGTGGCTTTTATGAAGCCATCTCCAAAATGTTACATTTTTGATTGCTTGCACTGTATCTTGGAGGACAGGTAAGATCAACTGAAAGTGTAAAATATTCTAGTGGGAGTGATGCAATCAAATCAAAACATGCATATTTCCTGCTTTTTTTTCTCTGCTTTTAGGGAGAAAAAGGAAAAAACGGTCTCCCAGGGTTGAAAGGTGAAAGGGGAGAAAAGGTGAGTCATGAAATGATCATGCTCTTCCTTAGACAAGAGAGGAAAAGAGGCAAGGGCACAGAGATAACTGATAGAGGAGAATATCTCAGGAAGGTTAGAAACATCCGAAGTCTGTTAGCTGAGCCTTACCAAGCAGCAGCAGAGAAAGCTGCGTGTGGGACAGACACAACCATTTATTGAGTAATGTAAGAAATAGTAGGCAGTTGATGAAATCCAAGGATGATTTATTTAATTCAAGGAAATTTTTCTTTGTTTTAAAATTGTCTAATAGAAATGAGGCTGGAATTAAATTCTGAAAAACTTTTCTGTGCCTGCCTGTGATGTGCTAGAACAATAATTTAAGGAATGGTCTGGGCTTCTGCCATCACAATACTATTAATTTTAGTGAAAATGAAAGAACTAGGCAAAGGTGATATCCACCAGAATTTACATTCAACCACTATGAACATGAAAGTGAAGATGAAGCACTGACCTTGCAGATGCCTGTGGTTGTATAGTGAAAAATTTGCCCTCATTATGGTGATGATAGCCATCAGGAAGTGGGTACCACTTTATTCTTCTTCTTGGGAAACATCAACCCTCAGTTTACCAGTGACTTTCACAATCTATGGAGGGCAAGAACTGGATTTAGAAACCTACATTTTTTATGAAAAACAGAGGATGTTTTTTTCCATCCAGAAAATAAGTTCAGCTCAAACATGTTTTTCAATCAAGAATTTTGATCAACATTAACTTAAAATGCAAATTAAATTCCATATCACTCATACACTAGATAGGGTATCATTAGAAACTTGTTGACCTATGAAGTCAGATAAATGATAAAGTCACAAAGTGATAAAGGCAGCAAAGTGAGAATTCTGTATGCAAAAAGCAAGGACAGCAGAAATTCTGGCCAGAGCAATGGTGTAAATTCCACTCATCAGAAAAGTGCTATGGTATTTTCAGTGTCACTGAGCTGACAGTTTGTCATTGGGTTACATCTCATCTGGTAATGTTGCATCTTCTAGCTGATAATGCTGAGTTTTATTTGGGCATCTTTTTTATATCCTTAGTTATATTTTTCTCCTCTCTCTAGGGTGACGTGGGTTCCCCTGGACCACCAGGCTTACCTGGAACAGTAAGTAAGATTGTGTTCTGTGCTGTAACAATATTTAAGGCATCATCATGCTTCCTCCATGAAATTCCTCAGAAACAAAACTTTCCAAGATCCCTACTTCTTTGCAGAAACTTTAGGACCCAGTTACTCTGCAGTTATCTCCCTTCAGAGAAACAATATCAAGGTGTATTTGGTCTTTTTATTTTTGGGAGAGGTTGTGGTCTCCGCCTCTCTACAAACAGCATTTTTTTATGCCCTTGCCTTGTAGTGGAATTTAAATTGAATTTGTAATTTTAGCAGCTGTGGGAGCTGTCTGAAGGAGGTCATGGCTGAAAACAGGAAGTATGTTCATAAAGATTTTCCAGGGTGAGAAAATTCACCTTCTTCCAGGAAGAGCAGAGGGTTCTGCTTTTCCCTGTCATGAACTTACAGGGTGGAAGATTCAGCTTCAGCAATGCTGTAGCCTCCCAGAGCCTCTGCGGCATTCAGTGCCATTCTGTGCTGCAAGCCCAGAAAGACCTTCTCATCCCAGAGTTCATTCTGAGTTCGGCACTGGATCTAACACACAAACCAGTCATATCTGATTGCATGTACCCTTTCTGCTAATAAAGACAAAAACAAAACCAAAAAACCAAACAAACAAGAAAAATCAATTTATTGTTTTAAAAATGAGCCAGCAAAATTACTTTTGGGAGCATGAGCATAATTACAATGAAGTTCACTACAGGCAATGAAACCAGAATCCACTGGATGTAGATATATAAACCTCACAGATCCCTCCAGCAAAATCTGAGTAAGCAGATTGGAGTAAGCAATAGGAACAGGCCTGTCATTGCGGCAGGACAGATGATCCCAGTCACTGATCCTCCAAAAAATGGCAGATACCCACTTTTCAGCTTTGCTCACCACCAGTGGTTACAGCTGCCACAGTCAAATTATGAAGAGGATTTGAATCAAACTCTGTTGGAGACAATCGAGTGCCTACAGACATTCATGCAGCAATGGAGGAGGTATTATAATTTATTCCCTGCCATTAGCTGGGCCTCATTAGTCTGTGCCAAAGGGTGATTCATGGCACAGTGTAGGAAGACTCCATGCGTGTCACACAAGAATGATCCAGTCACAACACCATGGCTCTGTCTTAGTCAAAGTGGAGAAGGCAGCTTACACAGTACAACGTGGCTAGATAGAAAAGATATATCCAACTGTTCATGCTTTCTGTATTTGTAGGGAGAAATTATTTCTATTTCAGCTGTAAAAGTAGGTGATAATTTTGACATTTCTTCATTTCATCAAGAACTAAATTTTTCTTCCTAATTTTAATGGTTTTGATAGAAGATACTCCCTCTCTCTACAAAACTTTATCCTCCTTTTGTGGCTAGTCCTTCAGGATGACTATGTAATCCCTAAGACAACCATGTTGAGATGTATATGTCTTGTACCCAGTACAAAGCAGAGAGAGAACACACGAAGCTCAGCCTTGGAGTTGGGAAATTTAAAAATACTGAAGATGGCTACAAGTGGAAAAGTGAGCTGGAGATTGCTAACAGTAAACTTGCTAACAAGGTTAAAGATTGTTTGGTTTTTCGTAGAAGTGGGAAATACAGGATGTTTTTGAGTCTGTATTCATATTTCAAATACTCTAGGAAATGTCTGATATTTGTGGGCGTTTTTCCAAACAGCCAGATGTTACAGTGAGTTGCTCATTTATAAACTTACTGATAGATGTATGGAATGCGTAATCTGTAATGACAAGGAGAATACATAAATTCTTGCATTTCAAGGATAGTAAGCTATGCTTCTTTTTAACAATGGTGTTTCTCTTCCAGACAGCCTTCTTCACCCCACACCCCAGGATTCCTGTAAGTAACATCTCTGATAAACATGGCCTCTGGCTTATCACCTCTTGTATCTGATAGACACACAGCACCTGAGTATTTTCCATGTTATTTAAATGCTCTCAGTAAAGAGTTCAGCTTGAGTCTGGTTCTGGGCAACTCTGCCATTGTAACCAGCCATGATGAGAAGCCCACAGCTGTCTTGGTAACAGCAGCATCCAAACCAGCTGTGGCCAGCACACAGCTGTATGATGTCCCAGTCTCTTAAATGAAGAGTGTTTGCAGGACATAGTGAGAAACATCTGTCATTCTATAGGATCACACTGTTGGTATGTGAATAAGCTAATTGTTAATGATCAAGAGGCTTTATGACATGTATTAATGGCAGAGATGTGCTGTAAGTGTGCCATTAGAAAAGAAAGTGCACATGCCAGGTTATTCAGAGGCTGAGGAAGGAAATAGGAATCTGAGGTAGTACTGGAAACAAAGACAAGATTTCTTTGGTTCACTTCTCCCCTTGGCTCATAGTTTGCTAATATATATACTAAGGAATTATGCAGAATGATGACATTGTGTGTGGTCTACCATCACAGAAGGAGTTATCTCTTTTTCTTTGAGTGCATTACTCTTGTAAATGAGCTGCAAGACAATAAAGAATAAAAGGCTTGAAGTGTATCAGCAGGTGAGGTCTCTGGGATTTCTCCACATGCAAGATAAATGTGATGATACCATAGCACAGGTCTGCAGGTAGCATTGCAAGCTTTGGGAGGAGGAGGGAAGGTAAGGATTTGATTTACAGCTCTAGAAATTAAGGTGTCAGAAGGTGGTGATAAGCCTTAGGAGAGTGTCATGGGTTATGTCACAAAGGCTACAGGACCAGCAGGGTGCTGGAAGTTGTTGGTCACTCTCCAAAACACAATACTTGCCATTGCTTTCCATTGAGTACGTGGTATAAAGTAACAGGGAGCAGCTTACACAGGCAGAGGCAAGAAACACAGCCTGGATAGAAGGCAGCAGCACATTAATCTATTTCCTTATGATTAGTTAAAATCAATTTCATTTAAAACACATCTTAGTAATTATCAGAAATAGAAAATCTCCCATCAAGTGAGTCTGAGCTCCCATTTACCCACCCCTGCAGCCCCGTTGTGTGTTTTGTGTGCAGCCTGTGCTGTGAGCTGCACAGAAACTTGCTGATGCAGTAGGGCAGTAGAAAAGGGGGTCAGTTTCTTCCATGGGGGACAGAGAATTTTCATGTTTATTTAGGCCAATGAGTTAAAATTATGAAATATTTCTTGGAGGTGGGGTGTGTGAGAACCAGAGTGGTGATCAGGTATGATGGCTGGAAAGAGGCAAAAGCAGTAAAATAGGAGACAGCTCCTCACTTTGCTTTCTATCTCCCACTTCAGGTGGGCACAGCTGAGCCCCTACTGCATTTGCTTTCCTTTAAGTGTCACAGAAATTAGTAACGCGTTAACTGACACTATAGGATGACACCGCTGAGAGCAGGTCAAGGGAGCTGGAAGCACTGAGCTGGCTGAGGTTGGGAGCAGCTGGTAGCTGTCACTGCATCATTTCTGTTCATTGAGCTGTAGGAAAGAAGTCGGTGGCAGTGGATTAAGTCCAGCTGCTGAGGGCAGAGGTCTCCACAACATGCAGCACCAGCAGACAGTGTTAACAGTCTCTGCAGACAGTCGTGGTTTCGGCAAATCCAGAAGGAGTCACAAGCAGATTTGCTGGGAGGTTGGGTTAAGAAATGCTGCCTCTACCCGTGTTTGTGGCTGTGCAAGGACATTAGACTGGAGTTTTGCTGATTTTGCATTAACATGCAAGTCAAGTAAAAAGGAAAAAGGAAGAGAAAGGAGAATATTAAAAAAAAAACTTCCTCCCTTTACCTGTTGAGTTACCTCCTCCCTTCACAGTCTTGTTTTCCCTGGTAAAATGTGCCCTTATTCCCTTAGTCGCACCATCCCTGCCTGTACATTTGTTGCCCTATGTATGTGCTTTATTGCTCTCTCAAAAGGGTTTCAGAGCTTGAAATTTCATTTATGCAAAAGAACTGCCAGGCACAACATGCAGATTTGTTGCATAGGACCCTTTGCTTGAAGTCCTTTAGGTGGTCCCGTTATCTTTCTGAAGGCCACTAGATGGCACAAGGAACTGCCTCAATAAAAGTCACTCTAACTGGGTACTGCTTGTAGAGTAAAATTCCTCCTATTATTTATCACAGATGATAATATTTATTCATAATGCATAATAAATACAGGCATAAGTAGTATTTATGCAGTTACATTTGTTTCGTCTGTTAAAGAATAATTTGCAAATGGACTTTGAATTCCCAGGTGTGGCAGAAATGCTTGGCAAATAGCTGATGCGAATAAAATTCAAGCTGATTTGTCATGGGCTCTGCATTTTGACTGATCGCTATTCCTTGCATGTGTGTGTAGCTTAAATTACTGATGTTCTTACTCTTCCTTTATTGCCTAATTGAGGCACCTTCCATGATAAATAATGAATAAGTAATGATTACTGTTGCCTGAATACATATGTTCATATAAATATACAAATGTGAGTATTGATGTAGTGCCTGTTTTATTCCAGCTAGTTCCATAATCATGTGCTGTTCCTTTTCAATTTATAAAAATAATAGACTTATTGATTATTGCTCTAGAACTCAGAACAAAGCTGATGAACTTCTGTCTGAAAGCCCCTTCAATTTTCTGTAAGGAGGAAGAACAGGAATAAATTAATCCTATTAGTCAATGGTGGTGGTGCATGAAATAATGTACTGACATTGCAGGAAGGGGGGGAAGTTGCACGGATGTATGGAGATGATAACAGAACTAGAGATCAGGAAAATCTGAGTCATGTACCTCTCTGGAAGTGCTCAAGTTGAGACCCTGAACACCCCTCTCTTACAGGTGGAATAGGGAACTGTCTGTGTGGGGGATAATTTCCCCAACTGTAGGATGACATTAAGCTTGTGGTCCTACAGAGGGCCAGTGCAGTGGTGCTGGTGCTTTTGCTCTTGGTCATATTGTCTGGCCTTTTAATACATTGAAGCTGACCTGATCAAATTTTGGACTGATAAATTCTTTAACTACTATTCTCTCTGAGGGAAAACTGCTCTTTCTTTAAATGGAACATTTTTGCAGTTGATATCATAGCAGTCCCAGAAGTCTAGACAAAGATCTCCAAATCTTAGCATGTGGTATGGTAATTTTGATTCATTGTCCTCAAAGTCCTTTGAGGAAGCTACTCTGTGTCAGAAATTGATAACTGATTGAAAAAGCCCTCTTACCAAACAGGACTAGTGTGACTTCCAGAAATGGACATATCTTTTATTTCTCTCTTGTCTTATTGTTTTATATCAGGGTGAACCTGGACCAAAAGGGGAGAAAGGAGATCAAGGAACAAGTGGAGAACCTGTAAGCACAGACAGGTGTTTCTTCAGTTGATTGAGAGCTGCCTGCTTTGGAGGGAGCGGGGGGTACATGGGGGACATGCTTCTTCCATAGTTGGAAAGGAAGTGAATGTAGGCCAGTTAAATTGTGCATTTGGCTACTCCATTTGTATTCTGCCCTGCTCTTGTTCTGGATGGAGCGCTCAAGAGAGACAGTCTTGTGCAGTCACAGCCTTCATAAAAAACACCCTTTCTTCTCTCAGTGGGAGGAAGGAGAAACATCTCCTTTTGCTCAAGGGAGGAAATGAGAAATTTCCTTCAGCTCCTTCACATTTTGTTCTGTTTTTTCAGGGGTTGCCCGGGGTCCCAGGTGAAAAAGGTGACCCAGGACCTGTAGGACTACAGGTAAGAGGGACCAGACTTGAAGAAAATCTTTGACATGACCAGAGAGGGATGCTTTCAAGTTCTATATAACTGTAAATAATTCTTCCTCTATACGCCAACATCTCATTTCTCTTTGCTCGTTGTTGTAAGTTCACAGACTTCTACAGAAGTATTTCCTTATACTGGACATCAGGACATGAAGGGAATGAAAACAGAAACATGGCATCTCTGTAACGTGATCAGTATTCTCTGAGAGACTCTTCCACCTTCGTGATCCTTTAAGAGGGGATCTTATATTTGTGCCACTGAATCACAGGTCTCACAGATGAGTTACTGCAATACATTGGCAAAACATTGCAGAGCATTCAGATATAACCCCAGCCCTTTTGACCCTGAATGCACTCCGGCTCATGTGAACTGGTTTTATAGTCTCAGTTATCTTCTGAAAACTCCTTGGCTTACACATGTTATTTCCAGTCATTACCAAAGTATGTTTTCATGGCAACATGAGAGGATGCTCCTTCTGCCATCATCTGCGCTGTGCCCAAGCTGTATAGTCAGCTATTGCTTGGACATCAACAGCTTTAACAGGTTAACAGCAGTCTTAACATTCTGAAGAAAAAACAAAACCCTGTAAGTCCATGCAATTTTTAACTAACATCTGCTAAATGGGGCATTGTTCAGTGAGCAGACCCTGTTCTGCCAAAATCCTTAAGAAAGGGCTACATGCTATGTAGGACTGGGGCAAACCCTCTGCACTATGAACTGTTTTGACCATTTTTAAATTACTTTTGTTTGTATTTGGGAACCACAGGCTAATCTTCCTCTGTGCAGGGAGGCAATCAAAGCTGAGCTGGAAATCAAGTAGCTGGGAGGCCTGAGGATAGGAAAGAGTTTCACCCAGGTGGATGCCTGCAAGTTTCAGCATCCTATGCTGAGAAACAGCCTCTGAGCTGATCAGTCATTAGTAATTCGTCTTATGTCTCAGGGTTTGATTTTTGTATTTCATTTCCTTGCTGCACAAAGAACTGGGAGCCATTTCCTCAGCCGTTAAACTCCTTGGTGAATTGATTAATGAAAACCATCGCCTAGTGCACGTTCATGCATCTTGAAGTCTTTTTGTCTGGCAGGCAGTCCCATCTCATCTCATCTCTAATCAGCTGGTATCTCTCTTCTTTCCGCACAGGGCGCAAAGGGACAGAAAGGAGCCCGAGGTGAAGCCGGAGCCCCTGGAGAGACTGTGAGTAACTGCTTCCCTTGCAGCATTTTTCCCTGACAGTAACACACATGAAGGGACTCTGAAGCCAACGCCTTGCAGATTCGCAGTCCCAGGCTGCTTGGTCGCAGGGCACATCCTAAGCTGCGGCTGGAAGAGTCGCTGCTTGTAAGCAAACAGGCACAGCTGCACCCAACAGATCAATGCCCCAATCAGCCCAGCTCTAAATTGTGCATCTTTTGTTGGCCAAGACTCTCTCTAACAAAATGCCTTTTTTTCACCACGGGGTGAGGTGCCGGCAGAGCTTGTTACCGCAGTGCGATATCAGCCAAGCCCAGGCAGCTGGGGCAGGGAGCTCAATGCTCAGCAGCAGCCTGAAGTCGTTTCTGATCATGGTTGGTTTTAGGCTTCTTCATCAATTGTGCGCTTTTTTTTTTTTTTTTTTTTTTTTTTTTGGATTATCTGGCTTTTTTTTTTTTTTTTTTTTTTTTTTTTTGAGGAATCATCAGGTACCACATTTTGAGGCACGTGTTGTTGGGAGTGCTGCTATTTTCTGTGTGCTGAAGAACAGCAAAGGACTCAAGTCCTGTTTTATTGTTGTGCAAGCGTATAAGCCCTTTGCAGCTGAATAAAAGGCCATATACTTTCTTTGCAAGCAGAGAAGGAAGACTGAAGAACTATCTGAAATAAAGATTGAGAGAGAAGATGTTTGTGTCTGGGAGAAGGAGGGAATACGAAATCCAAATTAACCATCCTAGAGCACTGAAATGTCTTCTTCCACCTTTCTGTTCATGGTTTTCTTTCTTGGGCATGTGCTTAGATGTTGTCTCTAGCAGTGCTTTGATCCTAAACCCTGAACTGCCTGTCCCCAGCTCTCTTTTACTCTTTGTTGACAGACTCTTTTTAGGGAGAAAAAAAAAAAAAAAAGGCAAAAAATGTTCCCTTTCCAACAAAGCTATCCACTGGGTTTATCTCTTGTATAACCTGGTGACTTGGAGGACATAATGATATGGAAATTCAAGCATCCTTTTTTTTTTGCCATCCTTTCACAGACTGCCACTGCTCCAAATGTTTCTATTGGCTTGTAGACCAATGACTGTAAACAACACAGAAATGAGGAAACATTTAATTCTTTTTCAGGGAGCCAAAGGCAAGAGATAGACATTCACTTTATGCAGAGCTGTGCTGTGGAAAATTTTCATCATGTCCCAACTATTTGCATTGTCCTTCTGCAAGATATTACTGCCCAGCCTTTCCAGCAGAAGGGATTCTCTGTACTGCAAGTCAGACAGATTATTTCAGTCCGCTGATGCAGATGTTTTTAGACAGCCTGCATGGTTTAGCCCTAAATGGATTAGGAATGCTAATAGAAATCCTTTTCCTTGCAAAGCTATGATGACAGGTGAACCCTGGCCTGTGCATGGTGATGAGCAACTACAGAGGTAGCACCATCAACCTGATATGGTCAAGTATAGAGGGAAATGTCTTAAATACAGCCTGGTAATCCCAAACATACATCTCTATGGGGACATAAATTCACAAGTATATGTCCTGTCATGCCCCCCATACATTTTTGGGGACACACATAGGCTTTACCACCCCAAAAAGCTTTCACTTGCAGACAGAAAAGACCTGCAGTTCAGAACTATAACACTGTGAGTGGTTTGAGCAGTTCGTCTGTTTAGTGCAAATGAGTGTTTTCAGGTTTTGTTCCCCGGAGTAGAGAAAGGTAGAATTTTCAAAAAAGCATATTTTGTTGACCTAGATTTTTATTTTAATGGTAAATCAACATACTTTCCTCTGTTCTTGTGATGTTTCAGGCCCAGGCTTTTCTTCCTGTATCTCAGCTAGATTTAGGATTTATTTTGATGGAGGGTAATTTTGAGCTCCCAAACTCTTCAACCATTTGCTGCTTTACATTACGAAGTCTTTCACAAAAATGCTGTTTTTTGCTTTGTGCTTGTACATCATCTTGTCTGACATGAGCTCCAATCTAACTTGGAACATCTTGTTTCTGTGGTGGTACAAGTTGTGAATTATATATGCACACATACTTCATTTTCTTAAAACAGGGTGTGACTGGACCAGCAGGGCCCCCAGGTCTAAGAGGCTTGCCAGGAAATGTGGTATGTATGCACCAGTGTGCTTGTTTTCCCATCTGTGCCCTGATTATTTAATATATTTAGTTTTCTCTTCCATAGGGTTTACTGTCAGGTTCAAAACACTGTGTTTCATTACACTTTTTTAATGGTTGAGTTGAAAGATGTGGAGGCACCTGGGAATGGTATATCCATGAAACACATTCTCATATTAATTTGTAACAAGAGGGAGGCGTGGAGCTGCTTTCTTCCTTACCAAATTGTCAAAAGCAGTTTTTGCTGCCAGCTCAAGAGAAAAATTGCGATGTGTATTGTCTCTCCAGTTTTGTTTCCTTTGCCTCATTTTCATCTGTCCTTTCCTCTTGAAAACATGACTTATTGATATAAAAAATTGCATGGTAAATTCCCCTCTTTATTATGAAAGCATGTAAGTATTTGATCCTACAGTCAGATCTCTGAAATCAATACGGTGTCCTCCTTACCTTCGTAGATGTTCATCACCATTATTACGCTGTGCATAATAGAGCTTTTCATGTTTGCAAAAAAATCTGTGGACGAACTCTACTCTCTGCCCCACCACTATAATTTTCTTTCTAGTGCTTGGGCTTTGTCTGGGTTTACACTGGACTAAGTGAAAAACAGCAGTTAGACCCCATGTTATAATCTAGTCAGACACGGTGGGTTAGCACAGAGGGGTCTTTGAGGCAGAGTTTATTACCTGGGCAAGCTAAGAAATCTTAAATTGCCTTTCTACCATTTGGTTTAATTGTATTAAGGTAGTGATTTAATTTCAGACTGAAAGATTATATTGAATATGAAGACCTTTTCCAATTTCGTATTCTTTTAAGTGAACTTCTATACCAGTAATGCTAATATATTACCTATAAAAGCTAATATGGCTGGAAATAGTTTTTACTGGTGCAAAAAGGAAAATAATTCTCACATCCATCCTGTGAGGAGGTCAATCCAATCTTACAGGTACCAAGACATCATTTCACATCTTAAAATAGAGTATCACTCCATAATGTGTTTTGATGAGTTAGGAAGTTACTGTATTTACTTTGGAGCTCTAAATCATCTATATTTTGTCAAGGAATCCTTTGAGAATTGCCAAGATGTGAAAAAGATTGAAAACTGAGAGGGTAAAATGAACATAGTTATGTATTTCAATGTATAGCTTTGGAGAGCAGTAGCCATAAAAACCATAATATTTTGAGACTTTTGGCTTCTCTGATACAGAGGTGATGATTGTGGGTTTGTTGGTAATGGATTAGGAACTGCTGAGGATTTCACGGAATGACAAAGTAGTTATTGGTAGAAAGAGAATGCACAAATCTGGGATTAGCTCAATTTCTGCTTTTGCTGTTCAGCTCTTTTTTATGTTGAACAAAATAACTCCTTTAAGCACTTGGTACACATCTCTTCTGTGGTGTTCTCTGGATTACAGGTTGTCTGTACTGGGAAATGTAAAACTGATACTAATCCTTGAGATAGACTGTACTGAACCCACAGGTCTATCCATTGGCTTTGGGATCAAATACTGCCTAAAAAGAAAGTTTTAAGCTTTAAAGTTCTTTTCTTCCCAGGGTGTGCCTGGAGACCCTGGACTACCAGGAAAGGAGGGAGAAAAGGGGGAAAAGGTGAGGTTTTTTTTTCTTTCATAGATTTGTTTCTTTTCTTCTTGAGCATTTTAAGTAACCTGGGACAGAAGGAGTCTGAATTGGGAAATTATTTCAGAGGTTCATGGATGGTTAAGACACATGGGCTCATTAGAGCTTCTTGTCTGACCTCCTCCATTACAGATGCTATAAGGTTTTCACCCTGTTGAAGCTTTATAATTTGCCTATTAAAACTATTGAGATACCACTGGATACACTGAAGTTACTGCTACACATTTATGCAATGATGATCTTCTATTGTCCTTGCTGCCTGATGAAAATGGGGATTTAGTGTTTTAAAAAAGTACCTCCTTTTTACTGGTGTAAATCCAAAGCTGGAAGAAAAACTGGCATTCATGGTTGGGAAACTGAGATTTCTGCTTTCCTGATACGCTGTTGTGACTGGACGATCGGTTCAGCTTTCCAGTGCATCCTCGCTTAACTTTGTGTGCCTTGCCTGGCTGTTATGTCCCATCTCATAGACAGGCATTGAGCTCTCTGCGGTCAGGGGTTTGTAATCTGCTCGTACATTGCACAGTACCCAGCATGCTGGAGTTCTGATCTTTGTTTTCTGGAGTAGCCCCTTCAGCCAAATCGTCTTCCAGTTTACTGCAATCTACCTCAAGGTCATGTGTGGACCAAGAGCTTTCTAGTATAACTGGTTTCCAAAACATTTTGAAGTCTCATTTTACTTTCCTTAAGGAAAATTACAAATGCCTTGAGATTACTAAAGGAAAAGGCTTCCCTTTAAAGAAGGTTTCCTATGATACCAAGAGAAATTCGGATGAGAAGGCTAGGAAAAAACACATATCTTTTAGTCCCAATGAAAGACCTGAGGCAGGAATGGTCTTTAGTATGCTGCTAACAGATTTTCTGGATTGTCTTTTGCAGGGTGATCCTGGAAAAGAAGGAAAAGTGGGTTTGCCTGGTCCAGCTGGTGAGCCAGGGCCTGCTGGAGAGCCAGGTTTGCCTGGTAAGGGTAAAGATGGAGAACAGGTAAGTCCTGCTGGCAAGCTCTGCGCTTGAGTAGTTCAGTGTAAGGTAAATGAGCATGACTCTGCAGAAGAATGGTGGATGTTTGGTAGACTAAGGCTGCATTGTCACAAGTGCTCTCAGGCTGTCTACTGAAAGTATGAAAGGCCTAGTTGGGCAAAATGCTGCAGATCGCAGTCTGGAACATGTTGCCCAGGGAAGTTGTGGATGTCCCCTCCCTGGAGGTGTTCAAGGCCAGGCTGGATGAGGCTTTGAGCAACCTGGGCTAGTGGAAGGTGTCCCTGCCCATGGCAGGGGGGTTGCAACTAGATGATCTCTAATGTCACTTCCAACCATGGTGGCTGTTGAAAATGGAGACCTCCACAAGAAGTAACCGTTGTTCTTGTGGCCAGTGCGAAAATGCTTAGCTACATAAAAGTTCCCTAAAAGCATTTAATTCTGGCCAAATTAGCAGATTATTTAATTTGCTTCCATGTTATCAATAAAGGATGACCTTTAAAGGTCCCTTCCAACCCAAACTATTCTATGTTTCTAAGGAGGGTAGTGGTGGGGGGTGCTTGCTGCCTTGACTGTCTCAAAGTCTAGGCTCCTGTTTGGCTGCATGGTGACTGCTTTCTCGTTTTGGCTTTAGGGACAAAGAGGCCCACCAGGCTTGCCAGGACCCTTCGGGCATAAGGTGAGCATGGGCTTTGTTATGGACTGCTTTTCTTCATTGCTAAAACTGGAGAAAAAGTTATGGTGAAAATATGGTATGTTTTTCACTGGAAAATAGAGCTTGTAAAACTTTTAACTCAATAAATGCATTTCTAGCCTTTTAGGAGGTTCCTTCTTCTTTATTCCAATATGTCTGTAGATGTAAATATTAAGATATGAATGTGTTCACTGTGCACATTTAAGATTTCTTCCAGCATTATGTGAATTCAACACAGTCTAAGGACTAAATGCCCACTTTTTCAGGGAAATTGTGACTGGAGGCCTTTAAGCCATACAGCAAGACAGATACTGCATAGCAAAAGGATGACCTAGTCCTGAGACAGCCTGTCAGCCTGTCATGGTTTTACACCCCTGGCTAGCAAAACATCGCAAAAACCGCTTGCTCACCCTCCCCCATCCCGGGGATGGGGGAGACAATTGAAGGAGTGAAGGGAAAAGAGGCTCTTGGGTTGAGATAAGAACAATTTAATTACTAAAATACAATAATATTGAAAATATTAATCACAATAGTAATATATACAAATATACAAATGAGTGATACACAGTGCAACTACTCACCACCTGATGGCCAAGGCTCAGCCCGTTCCCAGCTAATGATCCCAGAGCAGGGAGATTCTCAAAACCTCAATCCTGGAGAGGAGATAAGAGCCCAAGCATCCAAGAGACTGAGGGCTGACCAAGAGAGTGAGACAACCCCTAGAGAGGGGCAACCCAGTGAGGGATGACCTGGAGCAAGAGAGAACTTCCAGAGAGACCCTCATACTGGGCATGATATGAATTGTGTGGAATACACCATTGGCCAATTTGGGTCTCAATCCTAAACCTAAGGTCGAATCCTAGGCTAGTGATTGGGGCTGTGCTCTCTTCCAGCTTCTCCTGCCCCTGCAGACACTGGCACAGCAGAGAAGCTGGAAAGTCCTTGACTGTCCTGGCAGCAACAATAAACATCAGTATGGGATCAGCCTTCTTCTCAGCACAAATCCAAAACACAGCCTCACACTAGCTACTGTGAAGAAAGTTAACTCTGTCCCAGCCAAAACCAGGACACAGCTGCTCAAAGAGCAGTCCTTTGTAGCACTCGTTTCTTTCACCACTATCAAGAAGGATATGAATTATTTTCCAATGGGACAACATAGTCCTGGTTTGCTCTCCTATTTTGTAGGATAAGACTAGCTGGTTGGTTAAGTTAATTACACTAATACCAGCTGAAAATAATGTTTATTCCCTTATATGTACACAACAAATAGAGAAAGGAAAAAAATAGCAAAAACGCTATTCTTCTGGGAGCATCTGGATTGTGCTTGAATCTTCAATCAGATATGTCAGAAATTCTTCTCTTTGAAGTGACCATGTCCTGATCTGGATTGGAAGAAGACTAGCATGTTGCAACAGATTCTGTAAAAGATATAAGTGGGAATATACCAGGATGAGACTAGATCCATCTAGGTCCTGTATTTTTTAAATAACCAAACTGCTATGAAGTGTTTTCTTTTGGTTTTGCTGCATTCTATATAAATGCATTGTACTCTGTTGTATATATCTTTGACAGTTCAGAATACACACAATAATAGACTGAGAATTAGTATCAAAGTAAGAAAAAAACACTAAAAGAATTCTCATTAAATATTCAATTCAATATCAACACAAGATGTAAGAATCTTAATTGTGCATGGGAAAATACTATTGAACTTTCTGTATTGAAATTATGTTCTTGAATAAGATAACAGATAAAGGATCTGCCAGTGTTTGAACTAATCAGAATACATTTTCTCTCACTGTTCTTGCAGTATTGTTTCTTTGCAGTATGAGGTTAGTTTAAGAAGAAAGAAAGAAAAGGAAAAAAAGTTAGGAGCTATTGCAGGCTGAATTTTAGGTGGGCAGAATCCATGGGTAACAACTTTTCTATCATGCTTCTGTGTAGCTGGAAACTGTAACAATAAATAACATAAATAAGATTCATTGTTATATGTCTACTGCCAACATGAGACCAAATCTCACAACTGCAATACAATCCATAAAAATCTTATTTGATTTCTCCCTGTAACAAGAGAACAGACATTAAATTTAAGTATTGCAGCTGAATTCTTTCTTAACCCTCTGTCTACAACATCCATTAAACAGTGTCAAGTAGTTTTCTGTGCTCTGTAGGTTTTACTATTGAAAATCCTGTTTTCTAGAAGGGAGGTGTCTCCTTTTGTAGTATAGTCCTCTAGAGAAGTGGTAGAACTGTTAAATTATTTTTTTTTACAAAAAAACTATTCATGCACTTCTGTGAGTAGGCCTGTGTTGGTAAAGGAAAGGAGAACATTAAGATGTAACCAAGCACTCCTAATTCTTTCCTGCCAGGATAAATAATCTGTATTTAGCAATGTTTGCATGTTAGCCATCTACCATAGAAACACAGAGAAAGAAAAGTGCATTATGGTGCTTAGCATTTCCCCAAGCCAAGGAGAGTGCCTAATACCCTGCAGGCAATTGCAAATCCTGAAAATTGGATGCAGTGCACTAAAATAAATTAAAATACTTGTAGAGGCTGTGTTCCCACTAAGTTATATGATGTGGCACACACTGAGTTGTGCTCACAGGCGTGGGCTGGGCTTGTGTGAAGGAAGGGGGCAGTTTTCTTGGCATGATGTGACAGTAGTTGTGCCATATCCCCATGCTACCACAACCTGATACAGTTCCTCCATGTGCAGGATCAAGTCAGCGTGTATCAGTGTTAATGTCACATTGTAAAATATGATTGCATTTCAGCACATTTTCTCAACAGTACACTAAGCCTTTGATTTCTTCCTGTTCCAGGGTGAGAGGGGAGCTCCTGGCCTCCCTGGACAGCCCGGAGACAGAGGTGTGCCAGGAATTGGTCTGGCCGGACCCCCTGTAAGTAGAAGGTGCTGCTGCAACCTGTGACAAGGTGAAAACTTACCCATCGCTGTCTGGGGAATGGGTTCCCTGGGCTTAGCTGTGCCAAGAACCTGTGGGACATTTTACCTTCCGAAGATGCAAACTACAAACTAGTCCAGTGGCTGCCATACATGGCTCCGATGTCTACACATCTGTTGTGAGGGCTCTTGATGCATTCGGTTTTAGTTGAAAGAGGGAGGCAGAGAAGTGCTATAGGAGTGATTGATACCACTGGCTGTTACTCTTGACTTTTCTCAACACATTGGCTGTGGATGTGAGTTGAGTGCTGAGCCAGGAGATCTGGTGTACTGGGGAGATGTAACCATACTGTCACCCTGTGAGCAGGGATGAGTGTGACACACACGCCTACATTGGTGACATAGTCAGCACTCCTATAGGGAAGTACAAAATCAGATTGCTTAAACTTCTGCATTCCGAGAGAGCCATCATCTCCATAATTTCTCACAAAGGTTTAGTTGCACCTCATCCAGCTCTGCCCTCACCTCCTGTTTATCAGGAGGCCACGAGGTTTATCTGGGAGTCTGCTCTGGAAAATTTGGGTTTTCATATCGCTGGGGTTCGATCATTCCAGTACTTGTCACATACAACTCCTCTTGAGATGGGGGGGGTTTGGGAGTGCTCTGACTGCTCAGTGACCTCCAGATATGCACTGAATTTGCAAGTGAAAAAAGTTTAGGAGGAAACAAACTTTATTGCTAGCTGTAATTGCTAGAGGACATCTGAGGCCTTGCATTCTTTTGCAACCCCTTGTACATGCCGTGATACTGCACCAGTCACAGTCAATGTTTTCATGCTCTGGTTATCTAGAGATAAGTTTCCCAATTAGTACAGGAAATTACCTTGAAATGATAAGTCCTTTTGCTGTGTAATACTGGTTGACAAATCCATCTTTCTGAGGTGTGTCTCCACTTAATTTTTGCTTTTACCATGCTGAATACTATATAAGGTGAAGCAGACTGGGTCAGTCACATTTCACACTGTGACTGTGTCATGGCCTTCATGGTCCTCACAGTGTTACCGATGATTGAAGACCTGCTGCAAGTTATTTGTTATGATTTATTTAAGGAACAGTGATGTCCTTGCATTTATAAATGTTCAGTCATTAATATTAAAATTAAAATGAAATTAGTGAGTATGCATGTGGCTTGTTTAAAAGTCACTGTGCTGGGGCTAGTTTTTAATTACTGATTTTTAGATTCAGTACAAGGTAGATAAGTTCACTTCTGCATCCTGATATACACCAAATGACAAAGTTATTCTTCATTGGTGCTTTAGCATCTGCATATCTATGGCCACACTATTCCAGACTGATCTGGTTTCATTTATTTAACTTGCTTCACTAAATACGTATTTTTAACAACTATTATAATGATTTTCTCCACTGTAGATTCATCATAACCTCAGCACTAGTGCAAAGACTCTGGAATTTGAAAAAGACTGTATAACCTTGAATCCATCAGGCTTTCACAAAGACTGAAAAAAATAGAATAAAGTCAGTGGAGCTGCTTTAGTGCATATTACACACAGAATTAAAGGTGTCAACCTATACCCTTTTTAGCAACGTGACAAAACTGGGTGTGTAATACTTTCAGCTTCAGAGCTGAGAGCCAGCAACTCTTTTTAATTGGAGTCCTCACCCTGTTTCCTCCTGTGCCGTTAACCTCTCTTGGGCTTTGCTCCTTGCATAAAAGGTATATATAGATGAGGATGCTTTTTACTTTGTCTGCTAAAGTATTGAGTTACTAGGTACATAACACTGAGCCATAAACTCAGTATTGGCCAAGTGTGTTATTCCCAACAGAACCATAAGCAGAGGAGGGGACTGCTTGGAAAAATGAGGTCAATTCATGTGGTTATGCTGAAGTTGCCTAATGGATGCGTGCACTGCATAAATAGAAGGATTTTGCTCTTACTCTGCCTTGCCCTGTTTATATTACTATGGGCTCAGAATTATGTGTTTAGCCTTTGCTTGAGCAGAGCATTAAGGCATCTTGCATGGAGGACTGTATGAGGATTAGTGAATTAATGTGCCTGAAATAGAAACCAAAGAGAGAGGAGTCATGATGTGAGCCAATTTATTCAAAAACAGCCCCAGAGATGTGAGGTCAAGCCTTGTTTTGAGTGAGTTTGAAATGCCAGATTGCCTCATCCGTGATGGATATGGCTACTGCCTCAATTCTGTGGTATTCCTATAGAAGTGGATACCTTCCAGTGTCTCACTCTACTCAGTTGCACTTTTTTAAGTTGTATCCCCAAACAAACAGCATATGGAAGCCCACTGGACTCCCTGCTTTGATCTCAGTTAAAGAACACAAATGTCCTGTGGGATGTTTTTCCTTGTGTTAGAGGTAGCTGAGTACAGCAGTCTTTGGGACCTGGCGGAATTGTCCTGTCCCAGCCCAACAGATGTGAAGGTGCTGTGGTTCTGTGTCCCCAGGTCCAGCCAGTAGCAAGGCTGAGCACGTATCACCAATGGGCACATGCAATCCACACACACAATGTGGCCACACAGACCAATGCAGAGAATAATGCCTTTATCAACACTATAAACCTAAACAGCATGTTCAGTACCATGAGCAAGAATATCTCAGTCCTGCTCCTCCTCTTTGGCTGACAAGGTTGAAGGCCACTGTTGGAATATACACATGGAGTGTGGATCTTTCCAGTAGCTGGTCTTGGACACCTACTCTGCCCAGTACCCAGGCTTCTGCACCCCAAAGTCCTCCAGTTGCTGGCACCCAGGCCTGCAAGTCCCCTGGCTTCACAGCCTTGCAGTCCAGTTGCTGGCAGCCAGACCTCTCCTACTCACCAGTTTGTCTGGCGTGAAGCTGGGGAAATTCAACCACATGAGCTCAGATTCATGAGCTCACCCGTGCTGAAGAGTGTTACAAATAGGATTTAATGAGAATATAGAAAATGGGGTTACATCAGGCTGGTGACCAGTCACCACCTGGGTTCCCCAGGGCTCCATTTTAGGGCCAGTGTTCTTCAATGTTTTTGTGAATGATCTGGACACAAGAACCAAATGTACATTAAGTTTGCCAATGATACTAAACTAGGAGGAGCTGCGGAATCCCTCAAGGGTGGAGAGGCCTTACAGAGAGATATGGATAGACTAGAGAGCTGGTCAGTAACCAACCATAAGAAAATTAACAAGAGCAAATGCTGGATTCCGCACTTGAGATGGGGTAATCCTGGTTATACATAGAAATTGGGGAATGAGACGCTGGAGAGCAGCCCAGTGGAAAGAGGTCTGGGGGTTTGGGTTGATGGCAAGTTGAATATGAGTCAACAGTGTGCCCTAACAGCCAAAAAGGCAAACCGTGTCCTGGGGTGCACTAAGCATAGTGTAGCTATCCAGTTGAGCCAGGTGACTGTCCCACTCTACACTGCACTGGTGCAGCCCTGCCTCAGGTACTGTGGGCAGTTTTGGGTGCCTCAGTATCAGAAGGACAGCAACCTATTAGAGTGTGTCCAGAGGAGGGCGACCAAGGTGGTGAAAGGCCTCAAGAGCAAGACTTAGGAGGAGAAGCTGAGGTCAGTTGGTCTGTTCAGCTTGGAGATGGCTGAGGGGGGACCTCATGGCAGCCTGTAACTTCCTCAAGGGGGACAGAGGAGAGGAAGGTGCTGATCTCCTCTTTCTGGTGACCAGTGGTAGGATGCAAGGAGATGGAATGAAGCTTTCTCAGGAGAAGTTCAGATTGGACATTAGGAAACAGTTCTTCACTGAGAGCATTGTCTGTCACTGGAACAGGCTGCCTGGGGAAGTGGTCATGACACCAAGCCTGTCAGAGTTCAAAGAGCATCTGCATGATGCTCTTAGTTATATGGTTTAGTTTTAGGTAGTTCTGTGAGGAGCAGGGAGTTGGACTCCATCGTCCTTATGGGTCCCTTCAGATGTTCAGGGATTCTGTGACTCTATGACTGGGGTGATGCAGTGCAGGGCTTAGTCTGAGAAGCATCATGTTAGCATACAGCTGACCTTTCTGGTCCCTTTTTCTCTCTTTTTTCTCATACTTTTTCCTCCATGTTCCACCTCAGTTTCTTCCTTACTCTGCCTTTGATCCTTCCCCTAAACATCCTGCTGTGAGTACTGCACATTCCAACAATGTCTGTGTGAGCAGCCTGTCAGACTTGCTCATTTTCCTTACCCTTCCTTCTCCAATTTTTGTCATCTTGGTGCTTCAGGACCCATGCTGGTCAGCCAAGGGGGGGGGTGTTAATTTTAAGTGTTTTGATTGCTGTGTTTCTCTGTTTGCAGGGCCCTGTGGGACCCCCTGGAGACAAAGGATCATTGGTACAGTATGTCTTTCTAATTACACACAGATTTTATGGGGAGGGGACAACCGCATTAATTATGTTTCTACTAGTGATTTCATGAAGGCATGATTAATTAGTTTCTTTTGGCCCAAGGATGGCAGGGTCACAGGGTCACAGTCAAAAAAAGTATTTCAAGGCACATTGCTATGCCTTATAGCTAAGGTCTCAAAGGTTTAAAATAAACCTTTTTTAAAGCATTTTTCTTAACTTAAATCTTACAGAAAACCTTGCATTTCAGTATTCACCAAACATACTCAGTTCCTCAACATGCATTTTTACAGGGATGCAATCCAGTGGTGTGAAACAAATAACTGTGTACCGTGGTCTCGGTGTACACTGGCATGAATTTCCAGCATGACAGCCAGTCCTAGCCAGGGTACTAGCTTGGCACTGGGGAGCTAGAATGTCTTTTCTTCTCTACAGTCCTGTGCTCAGTCATATTTTCTCTCTGTTCATAAACTTGCCTGCTATAAAAGAGTCATCATTACCTTTCCAGTTAAGGTATGTGAGGCTTGACTTTAGCGATGCACGTAGAGTTCCTTGAGGCGCGGACTAATACTGTGACCGTGCAATGTGAGATCTAATTTTTTTCCTTACACTCTCTCATAATTGTTTAACTGCTAGTAATTTTTTTTTTCCCAATAGCTATTGGGTTGAGAATTTCTTCTCTTCGTCTAAGAAACACCTGATAAGTGCTGTTCATGTTAGTGGATTTGTCTGTTCTCTCCCTACCAGGGTCCCCGTGGTGTACCTGGTATCCCTGGACCACAGGGGCCTCCTGGCCAGGATGTAAGTAAAATAAAAGTGTAAGTGCTCAAGAAATTTGACAATGCTTGAATCTAATTTCCCTAAAACATACTCAGCTGCAGTCACTGAGTGTTACTAGGATGGTGCAAGGGAGATGATTCACAGAAGCGGATCTCTTCCATGTTAGGATGACAGGATCAAAAACAATTAGTCTAAGGAGTAACCTCTCAAGGAAAGTGGTGGACTTTACCACTGAAGCATTTTAAAATGACTCTGGAGAAGGGACATGGTCGCATGCACTGGGGAATGATCTCACACTGGAAGAAGATGGTTGTTAAGCTGTCTAGGAACTTCTTAGAAGCTGATGAAATAAGTAACCTGTAATATTTCTATGAAAACAGGGTCACAGCTGTTAAAAATCTCTTTGTGAGTTCATTTCGCTGCTGCTGCTTCTGTTCATGAGAACTGACATTTTAACCTCTTGGTGTGTTGTCTTCACTCCTGACATCTCTGTGGGTGAGTCATGGAGCTGAGGAACAGAGAGGAACATGGCAGACTCCTGGCTGGAAAGCTGACCCCTCTCGTTGCCCGGCTTTGTCACAATGTTGAGTCAGAAAGAGGAGAGCATTTTGTTTGTTTTTTTGTTTTTTTTTTTTTTTTAGCTGCTGGTCAGCCAGCTCTCTGATGTGGAACCGGTCCTGGAGGAAAACCAGCAACAGGGCTCTGAAGATTTTGAAAGGCTTGATCTTTGGACTTGTGCCTGTTGAGGGAGCGCTGTGGGGAGGGGGCAGTGGCCTTCTGTAACTCTCCCCCTCAGCATTGCGTTATCATTCTGTCATGTCTGAAATGGGTACTGGTTTTCATGAAGTCCACAGCAAGTGATTTTCAACCCTAGTGTGGCTTTATTGCCATACATCAGCTGGCCTAAATGGTGTACTTTCCTATGGGATGGGTCTCCTTTCCTCCTGCAGCGTTTGAAGAATAAGGTCTTTTTTTTTTCCCACCTACTTTGCCACAAGACAAATTATTATGGCCATGGTATTCCTCCACAGCCCATGATAGCAGAAATGGTCCTTTGCCTCCATCAGTCCCTGAGCGTCCCTGAGCAGCCACAGATTCAGGACTGATTGTGTCCTGCTGTCTGCCCCTAGAGCTCCTCACCTTATCTCAGATGCTTTAGATTTTTAACCTAGGGGAGACAATAGATGGGTTTATTACAACTGTGTTGTGTGAGGAGAGTGCTGGAGCCAGCTTTTTTGAGTCTGTACTCAGATCAGTGTTGACTGGTCAGCTCTGGGAGAGGCAATACTACAGTCTTTATATCTTGCCTTTTCCCTGCAGAAAATTACCCAAACAGAACCATTCCTCATGGTACTTGCAAAACACATCCTCTATGACACTAATGGTTTTAATTGCACTCCATATGTCCTTTAGGATATCTCCGTATTCCGGTTGATGACCTATTAAGCAATTCTTCCTGTGTTTCAGGAAGTGTAAATGTAACTACAGGGCACATTCTAACATTTCTTGGTATAACAGCAGGGATACCCTTTTTGACAAGATCATGCATTTGCAGTTTTTTGATCTCCACTTTTATTTATGACTAGTACAAAGGATTTTTTGTTCTGCTTTTGCACTCTTGTATATCAATGTAGTATTCCTGTATTCTTTGAAGCATGCCCATTTTTATACTCTTGTGTTTAAACAGTATGTCATCAGTTAGGAAAGCTTCAATTTGAATTGCTGATATGAATTTGCCATGTAATTCCCCAGCCATTCAGTGGCAACAGCTTTAATGACTTGCCTCAGTGTCTTGTCTTTTGCTGTGTCCTTTGCAAATATATTCTGTGTTTTTTTCTGAGACTGAATCATTCTTTTAAATCACATTTAAATACATTAGGTTATTCTCTGCATTATTTTTCCAGTTACAGACTTAGCAAGTGCTCTTGGAAGTTTGTCTGCTGTAAGTTGTTGTATTCCATGATATTGACAAATCAGATTTATAGTTTTATTTGGAGAGGTAGAAGAGTCAATAATTCTTTTGCAATAGCTTTGGTGAGAATTATCTCCCATAGACGAATAGATAGGGTTTTTTACATGACTACATTCTAGCATCTTTCTAGTGCCCTAAAAGCATGTGCCATATTTTTTGCAATAACATTGCCCAAGGTCACCTTTTGAAACATCTGTTGGCAACTTGATCAAATATCAAGAGTTCTCAGGACAGTGTCTTGTTATACTGATACCTAGTTTTTGGAAATCTCCAGTTTTATAGCCATGCTGGTTGTCTTCGTTCTCTTAGTTGTAGCAAAAGGCTTAGTGTTTATTTGTATGAAATGCCCTGCAGAGTTCACTATACCCATAAACCCCTATGGATTCTCTTCTTCTGGGGCAAAGCTGGGACATGTTGTCTTTGTCCTATGTACCTTATTTTCACGTCTTTAAATTTGCATTTTTTTCTGATTAACTAAAACTCCAGTACTTCAAGCCTGAAAAGTGCTTCCTGTATACTTCTCTTGTGTTCTTTGTTTTTCCCTATAATAGGACTAATTTGCTCCATAACAGGACGACTACATATCATGCCTGCTTTCATGCCCTCAGTTACTTCAAATATTACTTGCATTTACTTTTGGGAAAAAAAAATGCAAATCACATTTTAAGCTGTCAGTGTTCCTGTATCGAGTATTAAAAAAACGTAGCCTCAAGTACCTTCTTCAGAGAAATTTGCCAAATCTATCTCATATTCTGAGAGTTACAAAATATAATTCTACATGTTAAGCGATGTTATGTGCATGGCCATCTCCTCCAGCAGCTCCAGACCAGGTCCCTCCTGCCTGGCCTCCAGTGCCCGGGACCCAGGGTCTCTGCCCAGGCTGAGGGATGGTTTCCGTTTTGCAGGTTCGATCAGTGTCGAAGCTGCACTTGAATCCCAGACACACAGACATGGACACACAGGCACAGAGGATGCTGATACAGCGGGTCATACAGATTGCCACAGACAATCTGCTGAAGGGCAGCACCTACATACAGGATTTACATACAGCATAAACACAGACTGCCTAGTCGCTTCCTCCTCTTGGGCTGGCAGAGACAGAAGGTCACTAGTGGTGGCACACTTACATATCGCTCTAGGTTCAGGCAGACACATATTTGCAGATCCCTCAAGCATCAGCATCACCCCCTCACCTACCCACCCCCCGGATTCCCTACTTGCTAGCTGAGCCAGCCTGATGCTCACTGCAGGCATTCACACCCTCATCCCTTTTGCACTCTACACTCATTCCCCCATGCATACCGGCACAAACCCCCCCGCCCACCTAGTACCTCTGCCTGGACCCAAGGAGTCCCTGGATTTATAATCTTATCACTTGCACAGTCCAGGTTGACCTTCCTCAAAGTGCAGCATGTGGTTTCTTGATAGCCCATCAATTATTGTGAGTGGTGAGGTTTTTTTCTTGTCGGGTCTATGTGTTGGTATATTTTGTTTCAAATTTCCTTTTTTTTCACTTAGTTTCCAAATTGACAAGGTCCTGGATCAGACCACTTTGCTGGAAGAAACGTTCTCACACTCGCACATGTGTTTGGTTCCCATCACTGTTTCTCTTATCATTTGTTGGTCAGGTTTGTGTCAGGCTATGTTCTTGTTTCTGGCTTCCTCCTTATTTTCTCTTGTTGCATTGAAAAAGGTCCTTGACCAGATACCCCTAGAGGGGCAGACACTCTCCTGCCACATACTCTTGCTCTACACATTTCTCAGGTAGCATCTAGTCTCCTCTGCCTCTCTGCTTGGTGATAAAATGTTTCTGTTCAGCATACCTATTTAGTTCCCTTAGATTAGAAAGCAATCTGTGTGAGACATTCTCTTGTCCTACTATTAGCAGTGAGGGCACCCATTTAATAGGCTTCTTCTGTATTTTGATTATGATAATTTTAATTAACATGAACACAGAATTAATCACCTTTTAATTATGTTAATTATTTCTGATAACTAAGTTCCAGTATTACTGGGAAGTTAATCTTCCTCTGCATTTATTTTCATAATTACAAAAACTTTGTGGATGCATACATTACTGCCATCATATCTGAAAAAGCAGTTTTCTGTTCTGAGGTTAGTTTTCCCATACACCTCGAAGGACAGTTCCAGGGAGCCTTTGTGTTTGCTTTAGGGTACATACACCCCAAATCAGAGTACACTTATTAAACCTCCTATTGGCTTTTTATTCCTGGAATTTATAACCAATTTAAGCTGTTGCATTTCATGTTTGATTTTCAGTCTTGTAATAGTACTACCCCACAGCAAGCCTCTGTCACTGTCTTCCTTATGTATTTTCTTTTATTTTCACGTACATCACTTACCTGAGCATCATTTTTCAGTGTATCACTGGCACAGCTTCCGTGAGTTCCCAGTTAGAGACCACTCCTGTGTGTCAGATTTTGCAGGCCAGTAGATTACTCTGGGTCCTGTGCATCACACCTCCTCATCGCTGACATCTTTTTCCTGCACTGGTATGCTATGCTCTACCATTCTTCTTGGATATTTCACTTTGTGCCAGCCACTGTTGGCTACAAACTCCTCAAAGTGCTCAAGCTTTATGAGCTTTCCCATGGTGGTTGTTATTTGGGTCTGCACAGATTCCCACATCACATTAGCAGTGCTTCTTTTCAGTGCCCTGCAGTTTTTGAGGCAGACTCTTTTAAATTCTTTTCGTTCTTTTCTGGCTTTCTCTTTTCCAGTTTCATCTGCTGTTAGCTTGTCAGATGCAGTTATACCCCCCGTACCTTCCTTCTAGCATTTTCATTCTGCTCTGAGGAATGTTTGCAGCTTGGCCCTTGTTGTCATAATTTTCTAACTCCAGGCATTTATAGTCCAGCAATTTTTCCTCTACTTTGGACTCTGCTTCCAGTTGCCTGTTCTATGATAATGCAACATGCTGAAGTGTCCTCGTCCTCCATCTGGTTTCTTCGTCTCAGCTCAGACAAGCATTCTTCAAAGGACAGTCTCTTTTTTGCAGTCTTGTACCTTTCATCTGTTTGATTTTTCCTGGGGATACAGTGTTTTTCAAATTTTTTCAGCCATGGCACATAACTTAATTTCTTATCCTGGCTTATTTGCCAGCTCCATCCACATCATTCAGCATTCAAGAAGATAGGTCCATCCCTTTTTGTCTCAAGGCAAGTTGGTACCGTGTGGATATCACAACCATGCTTAAATCTTTCCCAGGATTTCAGTTTTAGTCAGTCCCTTCTTATGTGCCTTTTCTCATAACTAAGAAGTTTTTTCCTCTATTCTTCTTTAAATAAATTTTCTTTAAATGCTCAAATTCCACTGCTAGTACCATGTCTGTTTCAGATCCTTAAGCAAAAGTTTGTTAGTGAGCCCTATGGTAGGAATAGTTTACTTATGGCTATGTTATTAGTCAGCATGAGAGACATTCCTGAATTGTCTTTTCTTTGTTGCTTTCTGATCCAGGATGATTCTCATGGCTCAGTCTTTGCTTTGCATCTCACTCCTTAAAGCAAGCGCTATGTGAGTTGTCCTGCAAAAAAAGCAGGTCTGGGAATATGAGATCTGTGTAATCGTTATTTAGGCAACCCTCTTCCCACTTGCAGAAGTGGTTGAGAACTACAGTGTTGCCAAAAGCATGACCTGAAGATCAGCATCTGTGAAAGAGAAGGGACTTTGGGAATATTCCACAATCTTCTAACAACCACATTGGTGTTCTGTGGAAGAAGCAAAACTACAAATGTTTCTAACATTTCCTTATATTTACTCAATTCCCCATAAGGACATTCTTGGGGAATTATGAGCTAAAAATCTCCTTCACAGCTTATCTTCTCTTGGTTCTCACATGCAGAAGGTTTAGTTTCTCAGGAAACAAGCTTTCATCCATGGACTTCAGTGCGACTTCTGTTCCACTTTAGCTGCACTTCAGTCAGTGTTTAATATTTATCTCTTAGAAAGTCAAGGTAACTGAAGGGTGGTTGTTCACCCAGAAGTGTTTAATGTGGACATAGAAAAAGAAAAATCAATATATTTTCCCATTTTCTCTCTCCTCTAGCAAGAGGCATGCAGTTTAAGCTTTAAGTGAGACAAGGATGAAACTCAAGTTTACTCTATAGCTGTAATTATGGTGTAGCAGGGTATCATGACTTTGCCTGTGCGCACACACACTGACACTTAAGTCATTAATCCCCAGGTAGCCAAGTAACTCCCCATCTGGTTGTCTGCATAAATAAGACAATGAACTGACTGGACACAATGGACAAACCTGAATGAAGGTGATTGACAGAACACTTAGTCCACTTCTTGGCAGAGCATTTGACCAATTTTTTAAGGAGCTTTCCAGGTGGAAATTTTTGATAGTCTCAGAGAATGCCCCCTACTGAGCCTAGATCAATTGAAAACTACTACTTGTATCTTCAGTGTGTTGATTAACATCCTGGGTGGGGAATCTGGCACCACCTGAAAGACCTCCCCAGGTGGTTCCTGCTGCAGAATCAGCATAACTGAATACAGGGGCTTTAAAATAGTAGAAACTGTTTCTGCAGATGCAAAAATGGTCATGTAGGACGGCCTTTTGTAGATGTGGTGCTTAGGGACATGCTTTAGTGAGTTAGGTGGTGTGGGTTGACGGTTGGACTTGATGATCTTTGAGGTCTTTTTCCAACCTTAATGATTCTATGATTCAATAGGAAGGCCATATTTTATATGTACTTTAAGGTACTCAATGGGGATGGAATATGCATATGCTTGAGTGATTACACAGGGTGACGGGCCAGCTGGATGCAGGGATTTAGCAGAGGATGATTTGGGGAAATCTCACCCAGTACAACTCAAAACACCACAGCAATGATACTTGCAATGCAGATTTCTGTCACCATCTGGACAGTGACCAACACTCCTGTTTAAAAGAGTCAGTCTCCCATGTGCTCTACTATATGCAAAGATTCAAAAAAATCAAATTTTGTTTTGTTTTGATTGATGTTGGGCTTTTCTAATGAACTAATGACTTGCTAATGACATGCAAGAGATGCCCGCTGAGGAGGGGGTCCCTTTTCCAAACCATGGCTTCGTGGACCTTAAATTCAAAGGATGCTGGTCATTTCTATGCCTTCATCTCACAAAAACTAATACCAATGCACCCTACAAATAAACAAACAAACAAACAGAAAAGCTTTCAGGTGCAAGGGTTCTCTTCATAAGGCTCATGCAAAGCAAGGTTTTGATTTTGCACGTTACAAGTGTCCTTAGGGATTAAAAGCTTCATCCTTCACACTATTGCAGTTTAGTGTTTCCCCTGACCAGGAGACAAGCTAAAGCAATTTCAGTCTTTGTGTGACTTGAATTTAACAAAGTCATATAGTAGATAAGTGAGATTTAGGAGCGGTGGAGACAGTGTGATTAAGAGATGGCAAAAAATCAAGAAGAACAACTTTTAAAGTTGCAGATATTTAAAGGATTTTACTGTTTGTCACATGCAAGGAGCAGTGGTGCTCACTGGCAGGAAGTAAAATGTGTGCTAGTCCAGAGCAGTCAGCAGAGTGTGAGAGCAACAAGGGGCTTATTGTATGATAATTTCACAATTTTATTGTATGATAATTTTACAATTTTTTCTTTCTCTTGATCTTTAGGGTCTACCTGGAAATCCAGGGGAAAGAGGACCTCCTGGAAAACCGGTATGTAACTTCACTTCTGTATTACATCTTCCTTTTAACTCAGTTTCCACCTGTTCACCTCACCTCAGAAGTGCACATCAGTGCATTTCCACTGGTACTCTTTCCAGCAGAGCAACTGGAAAAACACTAAGAACCACCAAGGGATTATGATAAAAATATCAGTGATGGCTTTGGAAAAGTATGAAAATAACTGTATATCCTGCATGCAAATAAAAACAAGAATTGTAAAGGCAATTTCTTAGCACCACTATGCAGTACCCTTGGCAAGAACTGTATTTCCTATATATAAATAATTCAACTCAGATGTGATGAAGTGCACTGATAATATAAGGCAGCAAGTATGTGTTTGGCCCAGTGAGTCATGGGCAGGGCAAGGGAAACTGATGAGAGTCTATAAGCATGCTCAGGAAAATTTCTTATAACTTAGTGTCTTTTAAAATTGCCTGAGTAATTAATTTCTCATTCCACAGGGTTCCTCACCGCCGCTCTCTCCAGAGGATATAAATCTCTTAGTAAAGGTAATCAGCCTTTGAGGATGGTGGGAGTTTATCTGTATGTTTGATTCAAACCTGACTAACACTCAGTGATGGGAAAGTATATAAGCTACAAGTGCAAAAGATCCTTTTAAACACTGTGACAGATCTTGAAACTTGTGGGTCTCCTACTTGCACTGGTGTTGGGACATTGGAGCACATGCTGGAGATCAAAATCCAATGCCTTTGACCATCCCCAGCAGTGACATGACCTGCAAAGATCTTTATAGCATTGTGTATGTTAAAAAAATCTGAGACTTTTTCAGCTCTGAAGTATGCATTCCCAAGGAGAATAAACATTGTCAAGTTGTATTACCTAAAATGGAAACCATTTTAATAAAATGTCTGATTTTTCATGTATACCTTCAGCAGTGACTGGAGTAGGTTTGAACTGTCGGTGCAAAGTAATTTTGCATAGTGCATCTAAAAGGATACAATTAACCCCAGATGTACCCGTGTTTCAGAAGTGATGATCTGTCTATTTTCACTCTCCATGTAGAGACTTGTCTGGGAATGGGTCAGTATTTGGTAGGTGCTGACTGCAAAATCTTTACAGATTTACATCGGCAGAGTTGGGAGATTTTTAAGCAGTCTTCGGACATGGCCAGAAATGTTTTCTTATTGATTAAAAGAAAGTAAAAAATTACATTTTTCTTACCAACCCCATTAACAAAAGGACCCTTTTAAGGCTAGTACTGTGGAATGCCTTTTTTGAAGAGCTGTATTTCTTAAAGAGACAAGTATTTTTCCACAGGGCTCACTGTATGGTATTGTTTGGGACTTCTGATCAGGACAATAGCAAGGGACTGATTCTTGGGTACAGGATGTAATTTTGATGTTCCTTTGTTTTCTTCCTTTGATTATGTTATGGTTAAACACAATCATACACCTTTCATATTTTTCATTCTATACTTGGTACGGCTCTACATAAAGCAGCACCTTGAGATCCCAGATGAAATTAAGGCTCTATTCTTCTGGGTGTCTCTCAAGCACTTACATTGTAAGTAGATAGAGATACATGAAGGGACTGAGGCTTAGAAAGACAATTTACCCTACAGTTATGCAATGGATCATTGACAGAGTTGGGTGTTGGAGCAAGGTCTCCTAACTCTTGGCCTGACGATGTGTCTGTTGGGCCGCGCTGTCTCTTATAGGCAGGATTTGCTCCCATTCTGCTGAAGGGAGTCTGCCTTTGAAATGGAAGTGTCATACCCATGGTATTTCTTTTCCTGATCATAGCAGAAATGTAAAGACTACTGACATGATGCTTCAAAGAGTTTTTGAAAGAGGGAGGTGGTGATTCTGCATGAAACAATTTGTCCAGGACACTGTGACATTCACTTGGTCTTCATGAGCTCCATCAGATGAGTTCTGCTTGGCCATGCAAGCTGCTGAATACAGTTTCCCTTGCAGAACACCCTTTCTGACATTGTGCTGCACCTGGGTTTTCCCCAGCAATCTGTCCTCTGAACAGTAACCCAGCTCTTTCAGACTGGTGGAGACATGGTTTTCTAGCAGTCTTGTAGCTTCAAAGCAAGGTTGTTCTTTGTAGTCTTGCTTTGCGGCTGTCTGACCTCCCCACTGGGAAGAGCTTTTCCTTGGTTTCTTGATCCTGGATGATCAGTTAGGATGTGTGCAACTACAATTGATAGGAAACTCCCTATGGGAGCCTGTGTGAGTTCAGCTGCTGATGCTTGTTCTGCTCCACACTGCTCTTACTTCAGTTCTGTAAGGGAACGTAACCCAGATCCTCTCCAGCATGGTCAAACTGCAAAGGCCTACGTGTTGTATGAGCACCACAGTACTTCATTTGTCCATTGTTAATTTATGTCTCTATGTTCTCTCCTAGGACGTGTGCAGTGAATGCCCTCCTGGCCCACCAGGACTGCCAGGCATCCCAGGTTTCAAAGGCGACAAAGGTCTCCGAGGACCACCAGGCAGAGACGGCCAGGATGGGAAAATGGTAAGAGAGCTAGGGAAGTGATCATGCCTTGGATGTGGTGTAACCTCATTTTTTGTATAATATTTTCAGATGGTAGATTTTTTTTTCATCAACAACCTTCTGAATCTTTTGTTGTTATCTGTGGAGTCAATAGACTGGGTTTCAGCTACTTCTATGACTATAGATGGGCCAAGGCCATCTCTGCCTTGCTTTTGGTGACTTGAAGTATCATTGGGTGACTTTTCTGTGCCAGAAGGATTTAAGTAGCAGCACTTGTGTTTTTCCTTCCTGACATGGTTTGAGTCTCTTAGAAGGCATGAAAGTAGAAGTGGCTGAAGTACTCTGTATTTCTGGAATTCAAAGATGAGGATACTGGACCTGCTGATTCCCAGAATAGTAAGGAATCCAGGAGCTGCAAAATATCTCTTTTCCCATCCACCTTCTCTTCTATGGGAAACACCAGTCAATTCAGAAGGGTGTTTTCAGTCATGCTTATTGTTCAGAAGGAGAAGCTACAGTGATGTGTGAGAAGGAAAATTAGAGTGTAGTGACTGAGGAGTGAGTTGAGTATTTTGCTGGTAGATCAGTGGTCGTTACATGGATTTTCTGTTCACTATAAGGATGCTTGAGGGGAAGACCTAGGAGTAGCTGCTGTTTCAGAGACACAAATATTGCAGAGGATTTGAAATAAAGCAGGAGGTTAAGGGTTCTTAATAAGTGGCGCATACCGAAGTTAATCCCTTAACCTGTTTAGTAGCCTGTAAGAACAGGATGAGAGCAAAGGTGATGATTTTCTGCTATCCAAAGATTCCTTATTATTCACATCCCCATAAATCCTCTTCTAACATTCTCAATTTCAGTTTTCCTCTGCCTGTTGTCATACTGGGTCTGTCTCCAGTTCTTTTAAGGACGTGTAAGTGAGTGAAAAAGTCTCTGGTGTAACTGAGAATTTGACTCATCTGTCCATGGGGTATTTTGATGCATCCCATTTGAACAGCAAGGAGGAATTTGGGAGAGGAAAATATGTTACCTGCTGTTGTTCCAGGAACCCAATCACTCCTGTAAGAAGTCACATACAGAATGTTATTATGCTAATTAACCAGGATCTTGCCCATACTGTACCAGGGGGTCTCAGCAAGGTAGGTTCAAGGCTCATTCAGGAGGGAGCTTCCCTTGCACTAAATCATTGTGTGGCTCCCTGGTGATGTGTTCTCCTTGAGGTCTTGTGTTACCAGCAGAGACCAGGGCTGGTACCAATGGACAGATAGAATACAAACACAAGGGTTTCCTAAGGGTTTGCTTGTTTGGGAAAGAGCCAACTGCAGTGTTAGGGATGTATAATGTTGTGCTGATGAGCCTGTCTGATGACATATGTGAACAGGACTATATCCACCAGCATGGTGTGTGCTGCCTTTTTGATCTGCAAGAAACCAGTATTTACCTCTACGTTTTCTGTTTTGCAGGGGAATGCTGGTCCTAGAGGTCCTGCAGGCCCACCTGGGCTGGATGGTCCAAAGGTTGGTTGGTTTTCTTCAGCTGTCTAATAGAAATTTATTTGTGACTAGTTAGTACAAGGGTTGAAGCAGGATCTTGATGGCATCCATCTCTGTGTAAAGGGGTAGGACTGGCCTGTTGGGTGGGCCCTGTCCTGCCGATTCACTGGGATGCCACAGGCACACAGAACTGCACAGCTCCCCACATAGACACTGTTTCACTGAAATGCAGTCTTCTACCATCCTTTTATTCACACATACACACATGTACACACAGAGAAGTGAAGGGCTTGATTCTGGAGGTTGAATTTCATTTCACTGGGATTTTGATGAGAGATAAGGGCTTTAGAAAGTTTCAATCCAAACCAGGTGAGGAAGAAATTAAAGTCTCAACAGTAGCCACCCTGCCTGTTTCTCTCCTGAATGAATCCTATATGCTTGAATCACTTTCAGTTAGCAGTGATGCAATGGGCTTCTGGGCTCTGTATACACTGTTTGCCATGGTGGTTTTATCCAAAAATTCAGAATGTTTCATGAAACATGCTATAGGAAGAACTTGTTTCAGCTGTAGGCTTCTGCCTAAATGTCTAAGAACATAGGCTAACATAAAACTTCCAGTGTCTGAAGGATTCCAATAATCACATTTCAAGCATTTTGCATGAAGAGGTCCGTCATCAGTCTGCTCACAGTGCCAGTGCCTGGTCACAATCAAAACATTTGTAACTGCCTAATGTGAAATAAATCAAAACAAATCAATGGAGAGAGAGATAAGGTGATTTCATGATGGACCACAGTTTCCTCCAGACTTTCCTGAATTACTAACCTACTGTCTGAACCAGCTCCTGCTATTTTGTCATCTTTGGATTTGCACTAATTAGAATGTAGGACAAGCTAAGAGATTCATTAATTAATTTTATATCTTGCAATTAGAAAGGTCATGGGGTGAGCAGTAGAATCTTGAAAGTAAATATAGGGTTGATCAAAATGAAAGTATGTTCCAGAATAAAATTTGCAAAGGAATTACTAGTAACCCATAAAGACAATAACTGGCAGAAACAGCAAACAGTCTGAGGCATCCCACATCTGCTACTTTCTTATATGCTATGAGAAGGCAGAGTTTTGCGCAGCAAGATTGAACATTAGGTGAAATAACAAGACCAATATTAAAGTGTACATGGGCGTAAAGTAAAATCCAGAAATTGATAAATATTCTAACCTGTATTCAGTAAAAAGACAGATTCACGGTCTGCAAATGTTGAAAGAAAATATTGTAAGACCTCTAAGAAGATGCAAACACAAAAACAGTCTTTGTGACTCCTTTCTACATACATTAGGAGGATACTTGCAGTGAAAGATTCAAAGAGCTTTGCACTTTTGAACATGTAGTATATCATCCTTGCCAACACCCTCCAAACTCGTATTAGGTCCTGTTCTGAAACAGAGCAGTAAAACTGCAGATCTTTGCTCATTAACAACTTCTTGCCTTCTGTCAGTACGAATTAGACCTCTTTTAATTAACAAATAACGTCTCCTAGCTTTCATGTACTAAACCAGAGTATTATTTCCATGGCCAGCAATTCATTAGTGTTCTGTGAATTATTCATAATTTGTTCTCCATCATCTCAGTGTTTTTCACTCTGTGAGACTCATCTTGCCTTACTTTAAACATTGATAATACAGACATCTACATCGGAGTTAGCTGCCTCTGTTCTGTTATCACTAGGACGGAAGAAAGAGGGGAGCACTTTCTGGGCATGAATTTTCTGACTGCACCTCAGAAATGCCATTTCTATTGCTGCTATCCCTGAAGGGAGAGGAGCTTACTAGCTCATGCTATGGATGCCTTGCTGGGCCAGATGATTCCTTACCAAGATCTGATTTAGTGAAGTTCGTAACAACCTGCGTACTTTCTAAGGATGTGTAAGTCCTCTTCATGTCCATGAGACTACAACATAAAAAAAGGGCTATGCTGGGTTTACTCAAAGGCCATTCTTCATATAAATTCCTGGCTGAAACATGGGTAGTGAAAGTCTAGGGAAGAATTTAAGAGGAGGGCAAGCAGGACTCAGTCCTAATTTATGAGTTTTATGCTCCAATGTCCAAGTGCTTAATTAAATAGGTCAAAAAGCTGATACAATACTGAATCTAAGTGACTTTCTTTGGCTTTTTTTTTTCATTGTCAGGGTGCTAAAGGAGACCGTGGTATGACTGGGGATGCAGGAGAAAAAGGTGAACAGGTAAAAACAGGTTGTGCTTTCCAACAGTGCCATCACTGTGACTGTTCCTTCATCAGTAACTCCTATGGTGTCTGTAGAGGAATACCCTTCCCAGAGGCAGAGGAGGAAGATGGGAGTTCCTCATCGCTGATAAATCTCAAATGGGTTATGCTGAAGGGTGGAACTGTAGCAGTCCTCCACAGGCTTCCATCCCCATCTCCAACAATAACCTTCTCATATGATCTGTTTCCTCACGTCTAGATTGGATGCATTCAATTCTCTACATTACCTAACCTTTAGTCATTTCCCCAGATAATGCCTAGATGAGATCTCCCAGATCTCAGACGTCTTTGGGTCATAAAAGACAGTGTTTTTATTTGTCCTAGAAGATGAATATAAGGATGACTTCTTTTAGGAGGGACTGAGATGCCACAGGAAAGAGGACAACAGAGCAAACTTTCATATTTAATTCTGCCAAGGGCTGACTCAATAGTTCAAGGTGCAAATCAGCACCTCTTCAATGGGATTGTAGGATATTTTAAACAGGTTTGGCTTCCCTCCTGACCTCCTGCCTTGTCTAATTCCTCAATATCTCTTCTCATTTCCCATTAGTATAGACTACATTAGACATTATAAAAAGTACACCTTAAATCTAACTATGTTTATTTCTGAAGTGCATGTTTTGAAAACCAAGGTTTTGCTTTAAAAAGCCATGGTTCCTTATTTCCTTCTAACCAGCTCTCTGTGTATTGTCTCATTTTGATGTAACTTCACAATGTTCAATCACCAGTTAACTTTTATACAACTAGATATATGAATAATACATAAAGTCTCTATTTTTGTTCTGAAGGGCCACCCTGGAATGCCCGGCTTCTCAGGGGCTCCTGGAAACCCTGGTCCACCTGTAAGTTTCTCTGCTGCAAAGATGGTCCTGTATTTTCCTTACTAATAAAGGTTGTTGCAAGCTCCATATGGAAGAAAGGATGATTCCCACCGCTCTGTGCATTGCATTTGCATTTTCCAGTGCGTTACTGTGTCCCCTGAGTGTCATAGAGTTCCCCACTTGTGATAATTGCTGTTTAATACATTGGCCACTTTTCAGCGTTTGCTTCATCTCACTCTGTAAGTTGATGTTAAGCTTCAGTCGCTCTCTTTATACAAGGAAACGATCATGAAAATTCTTCTGCAGAGACTACTTAGTATTATGTGTATAGGTGTTTATATATGTGGAATAAGTTGTCAGTCTAGAAGTGGCAGATCTAAGAGTATTTTAGTTCTCAATTTTACACAGTAGTATGAGACAGGATTTTATTCAATTTTCATATCCTGTGGGTTACTTCTGAATTAGAAGTCCTTTTATATGTGTCCCTCTCCATCACAGTCTTTTTCTTTCCTAGCTCTACTCTTTCTGCAAATACAATTATGCTTTGCTGAATTTAAAAATGGGTGAGAGTGCAGAAGCAGTGCTGAAATAATTTGGCTCTCACTGCTTATGGGCTCCAAGAGTTGAGACTTTTCCTGAGTAAAGGGCTTTGCTTTCCAAACCACTTTTATTTGCCCACCGTCATCACCACTGATATTTTTGCTTACAGTGCAGTTTGGCTTTGCCATGCTAAGGGCGTGCAGCCTTTGCTTGTTTGGGGGATAAGCACAGTTTCTTCAAAGCTGAATTTAAATTGCACTGACTACATGACAGGAGGTACTAGAAAAGAGGATTAGATTAAAATTCTGTTTTCAGTGGTAGCAGTGCCTTAAGGATACGAAATGCTTTGTCACTGGGACAATGTGTGGACCTGCTTTGTGGGTCATTTTTGCTCCTGTAAGCATTATTTTAGAAGCTAATAACACAGACACATTTACTCTGTCTGTATTAACCTCATAATGCCACAGCCATAGGGTTATTCCAGTAGGATTAAAACTCTCAGAATTGTCCTATGAGACCCTCTGAATAGACTCACAGTCACAGGAAATGTGCAAAGTAAAACTGAGCCTGTGAAAGCAGAGCAAAATGTGATGTTCTCTTTTTTTTTTTTTTGTTCGACTTTTGTTGACTTTTCCCTGTCTACATTGATTCATAGATCCAGGAGTTTGCCTCCACAGAGTGTGCTTCAAACCTCTCCTATAATTTCTATTCTTCAGAGTTATTTTTCTCACAACATTTGCTTTTTCCTATTTGTCCCCTATTTTCAGAAGGAGGGGCCAGGACCAAACTCAAATATCTGACTCTTTCTGTCTTTGGAGGCTGATTGCAGAGGTTGGCACTGCTTTTCTGTGATGAATGAAGAAATGATGGAATGAATGCTCAGCTGAGTGACTGAAGAAAACTTCAGTGTTGTCAGGTGTGGTAGGGAGTTTGTTGACAAATGTACAAAATGTGTTTATCACTCATGTTTCTGCTTTATTTTGTTTAGGGACCAGATGGGGCACCAGGACCAATAGGACCAGCAGGAAACCCAGGAGATATAGTAAGCTCTAAACTTTGTGTTTCACCACCAGCTTCACCTATATTTAGCTCTGTGTAGTAAAGCTGAGCTGGAACCCATGTAATGTCCTTTGAAAGTTACCTGACCTATTCAGCCTGAATCAACTCTACACCTGCAAGTAGGACCTCCACAAATAACCACAGGTTACTCTGTTCTTGCAGTTTTGTTTACTCACCAGAAGAAATTCCAAATTAACCAGAGCATAATGCAGTCCGTGGTACCTTTAAGGATGTTTTTGCACCTCTTATCTGTCTGTCCTTGCTATTAACATCTCTTAGCCTTTAGAACAGGATGACTAAGTCTGTTAGGATGCTTCATGACCCAGGCTAACACCTGAACTGTGCATGGGGATTGTCAAAACAAAACTATTTAAAAAAACATTCCCTGGCACCACTGAAAATACTAGCACAGACGTAACCTCCGAGAAGTCCATGAAGAATTTTGCTACTGCTGTTTCATTTGAAGGGTGTTCAGATGCTACTTTATGGTAATGCATCAGAAAACCCATGGAGAGGCAGGTAATCTGATTGATGCTAATTTCAGGTGGAAAAGGAAGAAGGTAACTTTCCCTGAATAATGCATGCTGCTGAGCTGGAACAGTTTAAGACTGTGTAATTCTGTGATTAATTTCTAGAGCAGGGTTTCCTAATCAGCAGTGTGCCTTTTGCAGATCCATTTCAACCTGATCTTCATCATAGTGAACAGTGATGGTCCTTCTGATGGCTCTTATGAAATTAGTGAGCACTCTCAGCAGAGATGCCGGAGACTACATGGACAGGCTGGCTGAAATTCCCTTTCAAATGATGATCAGGGTTGAGGCACTTCAAAAGACCTCAGATGCTATTGTCCAGTCCTGTAGAATAAGGGGATTTCTTGAGACTGTCAGCAAGGCACTTCTCATAAGTACTCATCAGATAGATATAAAATATAGATCTGCTTTCTGGCTGGACATCTCATACAGGAAGCTAAGGCCTAAATATTAAATATAATTAAACTTCAGAAAATAATTACCAGTGATTTCAGTGGTTTCTCCATCTGTAACAACTTATAACTAATACTGGATGTTTTATGTGAAGGGAAAGCCCTCCAGTTTAAACTAGAAGGAATTCAGGGAAACCTCGTACAGTCTGTGACATAGGCTACAAAACCAGCTTCTCAAAATTGTCCCTTGTCAAAATTTACATTTGATAAATCTTCATCAGATTGAAGTATCTGAGGAGCTTGTCTGACATGCAGTGTTTCTGTTTCTTCCCAGGGTAAAGATGGCCCTCCAGGTCCACAGGGCCCACCAGGATTGCCTGGACTTCCAGTGAGTGCAGTTCAGCTCCTAATTCGATATATTAAACTGTTCATATACACTTAGGTGTGTAAAACAAAGAGGTGACATTTTTGAGGTGCTTTGAAAACTATGCATGATCTGTAATGGTATCTGTCATGTTGATGCTTTGTCCTTGGTCCAGGACAGCATGAATGCTGTATTTGATCACTTTAAAGCTAAGTCTTAATTACCAACTTGAATCAGGTCTGTTTCTTATCTACCTCCTCATTGGAAGAAATACTCTTCCACAGAGCACAAAAATCAATTAATAGCTTCAGTGTAAGGGCACAAAAATTCATAGACTGGAATACTGTCTTTATCTGAATCCATAGTCAAAATAATTCCTTTGCACTGGTTCAAGTTCACGTGTATCTTGCGCATAGACTGTTCTGGAACGTGTATTAGTACAACATTTTAGGTTTTTTTTAATCTGTCACGTAGCTAGGGCCAGAGCTATTTCTAGTGTAAAGTAACCTAGCTGAAATAAGATAATGGCATTGTAATGATTGATTACAACTGCTTTTAGAATTCTAAGATAGTTGTAGTGTTCATCTTGCTGAAAAGGAGGGAACCCCTTAGACTTGCCGTATTGGAAAGGGAAACAGTTTATGCTGTTACAGTGGTGTGGCAAGGAGAGGTTTACAGCTGAGCTATAGAAATAGGGTAGTTTTTGGAGGGTTAGACAAACAAGTATGCCATGATGAAGCAGAGTTGTCACTATGAAACTCCCACTGACAAAATACTCACCAATCTTCCCTACTGACTCCTTCCTTCTACCGTGTTTTGCATTTCATTTACAGGGCATTGCTGGGAATGACGGCAAAGATGGCAAGCCAGGATCTCTTGGGGAACCGGTAATGTAATTTAAGCCTGTTTTGCTCAGGCAATCAGAGCCTGCATCCAGTTATTGCTTTTGGAACTGCCTATCTATGGACTCCTTCGAGGGGGGCAGGGAGCCTGTTTTCACATCTTTTTTTAACACCAGAAGGACTATATTGTCTTGAGCAATTTATAAGAGTCACACACCAGCAATCTTGAAAAGAAAATGGGTTCTTTTACTTTTACAGCTGCCATAAATACACTAAAACATAGTGATTCTACATTTACAGCTACCGTAAATATTGCAGAGAAAGAAGGTTGTCTTGTAACATTAAATCTAGTGATCAATTTTTTAGGTAGAAGATTATGGGGCATAAAAAGTTTAGAGGAGGTGTCTTTAAAGAAGCCTTTTCTGGATTGCTCTGTGACAGTTCTGTTGTCCAGGATTAGCAGTTTTATATTTGATTTTCTCTACTTGTTCTATATTTGCATTTATTGAGGGAAAAAAGCTGAGCCATGAAGTTGTCAGCCAGAAGGAAATGTTAATAAATTAGGCAGTGAATGTTAATGCTTGCAACTGTATGAAGAATGTGCTTCTAGTATCTGGCATTGCCAGCTCATTTCTGTGTCTTGTGAAATGGGATTTGGCGGTTCTGTGAAGAGCCAAGTCCCAAGTCACAAGGGCAACTGATATGTGGAGCAGTGCTTGTCACAGCAGCTCCAGACAGTTGTGTACTTACAACAAAATGCCTGGTTTCTATGTGCAGATATGGATTTTGTATGTCCTTACTAGGTATTGGTGCAGTTCTGTGCATTACCCGCTCAACATTAAAACACTGTAGAGCTGCACCAGTCCAAAGGTTCAAGCTGCCTTTGAACCTCAAAGGCTGTGTTCGTGACAGTGTGAGTAAGGGTATGTATGGGAATCTCTGTCACTTCTTCCTCCATGCACGCTCAGACTCCAACGTTGTTGGAGAAACCCTGGGTAATCAGAGTTCTCATCTAAGGGAGAAGAGTAGGAGGTTTTCAGCAGCGGAGAGATGGACCTGAGACTCTCACTAACATGAATGTGGTTGTGTCCCATAGGGAAAACCTGGAGAACCAGGGCTCCCAGGCCAGGAAGGTGCCAGAGGCTTACCGGTAAGTGCTGGTTTGAAGGGTTCAATCCAGTCACTCTTCTGTATTGTAGCCAGGAAGCTTCTGTTGGGCAGATGAAGGCCTTTACTGATGCAAACATATAAACAAATAACTGGTCTGGCTGAGAAAAGTCATGGTATTATGACTAAATAAATAAATAATCAACAAAACCCAAACAGTCATTTCCAAATCCTTCACACTTGGAGAAGAGTAGGTGTGTTATTTAGAAGTTAAAGCACATAACCTCATGAGACCCCTTCTACCAGAAGGCATGGTCACAGCTGTATCCCTTGTACTCTGTTACACATCCTCTGAAAGGATGGGGACAATGAATTTTAGGGGTAAATAATCTATGGTCTGGTCACTCCAGAAATACACACAATACAGTATTGGTCTTGCAACCTAAGGAGCTATCAAAAGGGTTTTTCTCTCCCTTCCTAATCATTCCCTGGAACATGGCAGCTCAGTGCTGACTGTTCCCCAGTAATCTTAGGCAAAATAGGAAAGATTATTAAATGCACATTCAAGCTACAGTTTTCTTAGTATTTAACACATCAGAGTAATGATTGTTGCTTTCATTCTCTTTTGTAGGGTTTCAAAGGACAGAGAGGAGATACAGGTCCCCCAGGTCCCCGGGTAAGTAGCACGTACCACATACGTGATGATCCTGTGGAGAAAGACTTTGTGAATTGAAGTTGACCTTTCTGAGGCAATAGGTAAAAATGATGACAGCTCTGTGTAGAACATGTCTGTTTTCAACCATAATTCCATGGACCACACCCGTGGCATAAAGTCACAGCAGCTGTCTTCATTCCCTCCTCTGAAGTTCTGCTTCCAGATAAGGTGAGGCAGCTGGTAGATCTGAGTCCTCTGATGCTCCCTTTGAGATAGCCCTTTGTGAGAAAGTTTCAAGGATGCCTCCATACCACATCCCTCTGGTACAAATGTGATGTACAAGGTGAGGAACACTACTGCACTTGTTGGACAAGTATCATTTCTCCTCCAAAAATACCTAAGAAGTGCAGAGTAGGTTGAGGGACAAAACTTAGAGAAATTAGAATAGAAATGTCTCTGTTCCTTTGACTTCACAGAATCACAGAATGTTAGAGATTGGAAGGGACCTCGAAAGATCATCTAGTCCAATCCCCCTGCCGGAGCAGGAACACCTAGATCAGATCACACAGGAACGCATCCAGGCAGGCTTTGAATGTCTCCAGAGAAGGAGACTCCACAACCTCTCTGGGCAGCCTGTTCCAGTGCTCTGTCACCCTCACCGTGAAGAAGTTTTTTCTCATATTCAAGTGGAACCTCCTATGTTCCAGCTTGAACCCATTGCCCCTTGTCCTATCACTGGATGTCACAGAGAAGAGCCTGACTCCATCCTCCTGACACTCACCCTTTACGTATTTATAAACATTGATTAGGTCACCACTCAGTCTCCTCTTTTCCAGGCTAAAGAGACCCAGCTCCCTCAACCTTTCCTCATAAGGGAGATGCTCCATTCCCTTAATCATCTTTGTGGCTCTACACTGGACTCTCTCCAGCAGTTCTCTGTCCCTCTTGAACTGAGGGGGACTTAGTTGCCTCTGGATCATAAAAAGCAAAACTCAAATCCTGTATGAAAACTTGGTCTCCTGTCAGTTCTGAGCAATGCAGTACAAAAAGCTCCTGGGTGTAGAAAGTAGAATACAAAACTAAATGTCCTTCTGCTTAATTCTGGTTTTTTAATGGGGAAATAAAATGCTCTGCTTGCAGGAGCTTAGCTGAAAAACCCAGTGCTGGAGTTCCTCATGTCTTCCTCGTTACAGTAGTTTCTGTGTCATGAATAGGTTGGTGGTTTTCAGTGACTGCACTAGCAGTCGCAAATATTCTACTGGAAAGCAGCGCACTGCCTTGTGCATCACTTACAGAAGATGTTTTGAAGGTATTTTTATAAGTTGTGTTCTATGTATGATGTACAAGGCTCTTGTTGGCTTTAAAAAGTTGTCACTGAGCTTAGTCTAATATTGCAGAAACTCCACACCACCTGTAGTGGTGTTACCGGTCTGTCTTTGGCCTTGAGCTGATCTCTCTTTCCTTTTTGCTGAATTGCAGGGCGAGCCAGGTGCGACAGGTCCTGCTGGGCGTGAAGGGCCACCAGGGAAGGATGTAAGTGTACCATTTTAAGCAGAAACTAATTTCCTGCTGCCTGACAAATGAAGATTTTCATTCACAGTGCCCCTGACCTAAAACAGCTGCAAAAAACTGCAGTAAAAGGTGAATTACTGCAGCAGACAACAGGCAATGATTTGTGCAAAGATTTTTAGGGCAACAAAGAATTTGAGGGCCTTTGTCACTGTTCAGCTGCTGACACTTAAATGCTAGGTATAGCTTTGGAAAAGCAGAGGAAGCTGTGTTGTTTGAATCCCAGTCTGTGCTGCGTAGCCATGGACCTGCTTTCTGCCACCCCTCTCTGAGCAACCCTTCATTCTGCGGATCCCACCAGGCCAGGTTCCGTCACACTTCCTCTGCAGAAGCTGTACCTTACTGCATGCATAGCTCCTCTGAAATCCATGAAATACTTACGGAATACTATGCTGCTGCTCAGAGGAAAGAGAGATGATACAAACAGATCCTGTGACATTATTCATGTCAAACGCAGTCACATAACAAAGTCCTGGGAGAGAGCAGCTGACGTGAGATCCTGCAGCAATAAACCAAGCAGCTGATGTGCCATTGCCATGGGACCTGGGGAAGTGGTTTCTCATTTACAACCCCTTGTAACACTGGAAAACTGTTGTGCTCTAAATGGTACCCTACAAAGTCAAATGGGAGATAGACCTAGGGGAACCCCTCAGAGAAGATAGAAACAGGTCTTAAGCCTCCCTCAGGAAAGAACAAACTAGTCAGTTCTCAAGAAATACTGGAGAATCTCTGTCCCTGAGAAATGCAGCTTTAAGATAACCTGATAATAATGGTTTCTGCCTGTAATCAGGCTGCATTTAGTGACAGATGTTTAAAATTCAAAAGGCTGATCTTCCTCGTACATAACTGAAAGGGGGGCAGTGAGGCTTCTATAGTGCTGTTTCCTCCTAATACGTGAACAGTGTAATTTAGTAGGAATATTTTTAAATGCTTGCTTGCTTGCCTCCATGTCAGATCTCTCTCTCACTCACCAGAACACTTTTCTTCATTTCAGGGTGATACTGGTCCCGTAGGACCACAGGGCCCTCGAGGACTCAGAGGACCGCCGGTGAGTTTTCTCTCCTGACAAGCCATTTCTGAAGGTACATTGTATATAGTGGGAATGTCCTGCAGTCCAGAACTCTGGTTTGGAAGAAGAGTCTTAAGTAAGATTCAGGTGATGTTTTATTAAAATATTTTCCCTGCTTTGAGAAAGACAAATCAGAATGATATTGCTAGAAATTGATGAAGACTTAAAATAGTGCAGTGGAGTGATGGTTGCTGACTCAGTGGGAAGAAGAGTTTAATGGATTCTGCCAGGACTGCAGTGTCAGAAGTGCTCATATTCCAGTCCTGCCTCTGGCATCTTACTCACTTCTCATATAGCCTCAGTTTTCAAAGGTAGACACTAATGGCTGGTGCCCAGTTTGAGATATGTGGGGTCCAGTTGTGATACTATTCATTTTTGTCATCGTCTCTGTCATTTCTTCTGAAAAAAACCCCATAATTTTAGGGAACGATTTGTTTAATTGAACACCTGTAGAGTTTTATTACAACTTCTGAGTAGAAATGGAAATTTAGTTGACATTTCAGAAAGTGTCATTTGGGATGGCTGAGAAATTACTTTTGTTACGTTAATGGGTTCTTCAGTTCTCTCTTAAAAATCAACCCTTTCCAAATTTGAATGCAGGTCTCAGTTGCTGAACCTAAGAAAATTTTTAGTATGTTTCAATGAGTGATTTCTTTTCCTTCTTGGAAGACCTGCTACTGAAACATTTTCTGCAACATATTCCATAATCAGGGAAAAATGCTGATTCAGACAGCAATGCCAGGAGCTGGAGCGGCAGGTCGCTCAGAGCTGGGAGGATAGGGGTTTAAATTAGACTGCAGGAACATATGGAGAGCTCCTGTCTCTACCTTGTAATTTATCTCATTATTTCTGTACTGCTGGCATCACTCACTAATGTGTCATGCCCCTGCACTACACTAGCAATGAATAAAAAGATTTGAGGATGCATAAATTATCGTAACTCCAGGCCATATTCCTCTTTAGAGGAAAGATACTTGGGGGTTTGCATGTTGGAGGGCAAAGTATAATTTTCTCTTGTTCTTCCTCTGCTTTGCTTCTTCTCTAATAAGGAGCGTGAGGCATGGTTTTGAATATTGCCAGTAAAAGGAATGGTTTTTGTGGTCTACTCCAAGGCAGGGAAAAACATCTCTAAATGGTGAGCTGGGAGGAGAAGGGAGCAGGGTACAGAACTTCATCTCACCGAACTTTAGTCAGTGTAGATGGTCAGCTCCACTACTTTGATAAGGAATGAGAAACAGATCCTCCTAAAGGATGACTTGGCTCATTCTGGGTTGTCTGGTGTTAGGCAAGCATCAAATGCCTTCAGGCTTTGGAACAAGTGTTTCTCTCCATTCCTCAAAAAAGGGGAAGCCTGAGATGATTAAAAAATAGATGCCTGGCCTCTGGACCCTGATTCAGATGATAGCCCTGAGAAGAGGACGGTAGGCAGTAATTTGCAGGAACTACTTTCAGAGAATAAGTTTTCTAAAACAGGAAGTTGGGGAGGAATCTGGAAGTATCTGTTGGCTAGTTCAGTGAGTTGCCAAGAGGTGCTTCAAACATGAGCTAAAGGGGCTTGTCTGAACACCAGTAACTTGAAGCTGCCATAGTAGGTGGCTTCATCCTTACAGGAGGATGCTGCATATGATAGGGTAAGGGTGAAAAATGAGGGAGGACTGCTGGTTAGGTCACTTCATACTAGGGAATTTGGGTCCACGTCTCTCACTTTTTGTCCTGAGATGGGGTCAGCTATGCAACCAGGGGTGCAGAAATTGTAGCGTCAATTGAAAATAAGAGATCCTTACTCTGTAGTCTGCCAAGAGAGGAGGTTGGACAGTGTTATAGAAATCCCTGCTGGTGTAGCAGTAGGTGGATATTTTTAATTGTAGTATATGGTACTTCACTGACATTTTTCCTTTTGTCATAGGGCAAGAATGGATCACCTGGACCTGCAGGAGAACCTGGCCCAGCAGGTAACCCAGTAAGTACCACAAAGGGAAGCTCCTGCAGCAAGCAGTTGTGTCAAGGAGAGGTGACTGAAGTGTAGATGGAGTGGATTATGTGTAGCTGCTTACCATCCCTGAAGTTGCCATGTCTGATGATCAGTGATCTGAAAATCCCTGTCTGGCCACGACATCAGAGAGGGTTTGGCTGTGTTCCTGAAACTGAACTGCTAGCTGGGTCATCATTTTTCCCAGCAAAAGTGAAGTGTTCACAGAAAAAGGAAATGATTGATTACCTGGTATGGAAAAAAAAAAAAAAAAAAAAAAGATTGGCATGCTTCATCTTCACCAGTCGATTTAATTTTGCCAAGAAGAGACTGTGCAGCCAGCAGAGAGTTGTCACAAGGAAGGAGAGGGCCTCGGGGAGTTGGCTGACTGCCATTGAGAAATAGCAGCAGCAGAAAAATCCTCCCCAGGCACTTGGGGAAAGAGCAGACAGTGGGCAGTAAACCAAGATTGGGAAGCAGAATGAAAGCCCCCTGGGGCTATCCTCTGTGGAAGAACAGCATGGTAATGAAGAGCTGTAAGGAGGACAGTGAACAGTTGGTTTGTTGTTGGTTTTTTTTCCTCTGTTCTGCTGATGAAAATTGTTCAGGATTCACCAAATCCATGCAAATGCACCTTTATCTCCATTAGTATTTATTGCATTGCAGGGCTTTTCCCTCTATTTTTCCCCCTAGACGTTGCAGCTTGCTAGGCTGTTAGATTCAGATAGAAAAAAAGGGCATAGGTGGACAATCTGAAAAATTGCTGCAGGGCTGCACCCTTTGTGGCCTTTGCAATGCCATAAAGCAACCTCAGCCTCGCCACAGCCTTGTGCCCTGAGCACGTAGTGCTTTGCTGCAGGGATGTCTCATCCTCAGCAGTCTCAGTGAAGCAAGAAACACCTTTCTGTACAGGGAGGTGATAACACACAAATTACAGGGGGGTTAGGAGTAGTGCAGTCCTGCAGCTTTTCTGCAGCCAAGGATTAGTGCTGCTGCTCTTTTCTCCTTGGCATAACTTATTCTTACTTTCCTGGGACCACTGCCATTGCTTCTTACCCCTTGGATCCCTGCTGTTGCCTTTTCAACCTTTGTTTCTTCTTCTCATCACAACCACCCCTGTTCCAAATTGCTGTTAGCGCTTTTTGGCTTTCTGGGTCTTCACCAGACCCCTGTGGATTTGGGATGCCCTGTGAGTGCCAAATGGGAGTTATTTTTTTAATCATCATCATGTTATCACATCACCTAGAAAGTCGTCTAGTGACCTGGGGACTCACCAGGCAGCTTCCTGCACAAACACAGAACTACAGCAGTCTCTGCTCCAGAGGATTTACAGTCCAAAAATAACATAACAGATTGAAAAAGGATAAAGTCAGATGGATGAGAAAGGGGAAGCAATGAGACAGTGTTGGTCAGCAGAACAGACAGTCATCTCATCAGTTATCCTTCTCTGTCATTAAAATGAATCCTCTCCCTTTCATAAATGTTATTATGGAAAGTATTTCCTTGCACTGTACACAAGTCTATTTTTTTCCAGCCTTGTCTGGAAATGCACTAATGTCCTTCACAATGTGGTGTGACAAGCCAATATATTGTATTTCTATTTTGTAAAAAGGAGTAGTGAGGAAGGTTATCATGGCAATAAGGGTTTTATTTTTTTTTTTTCCACCTTCACCATTGCTGACTTGTAATCACAAGGTAAAACCTGCCAGGAGTGTTCTCCTTTTGTATCTGCTGTTTGACAGTTCCCATCCCACTTCCCAGTGCTCATGCTTAAGCCCGCACACAGCGATGCTGCCCAGCACCTCCAATCTCCAGGACTGACTGCATACCCAAAAGCCATGTGCTTTGCTCTTGCCAAATTCGTTGGTCTTTATGTTGCACAAGACAGGCTTAAAACAAAGGCAAAAAAAGGGATATGTTCTGAGTTAGAAGGTAGGGGACAAAGTTGTGAAAGAAAAGGTTAAAATAAGAGTAAAAAAAATATTAGAAGTGTACACAAAATGGCTCTGCATGATGAACTGCCGTTTAAGCTGCCCTGAGATGTAAGAAAAAGAGAGAGTTTGTCAGAATATCACAAGAGGTAAGAAGGCAGATGTTTTTAAAATTGAACCTGGATATAAAGGCAGAAGAACAACTCAGTAGCTGTCCATTGATTGTATTTTGAGCAGTATGACCATCTGCACTGTTTCCCTCTCATTGCACATCGCAGCATTTCCCCTCTGTGACACCACCTTATCAACCACACAGCGCCCGAATAGCCACCAAACATACCTCCTGTCACTTCCAGCATTGTCACTTCCTTTTCATCTTCTCACAGGGACCCCACATAGCTTATTAATAATGCAAACGTGGTGTTTGCAATCTGCTTTTCTAAATGGTTTTGTTCTTCCTTTCCTTGTCAGTTTTGGGAGTCCTGCTGTTACAGTGAAATTTCACAGTTCCAATGTATCTGTAAATTCACGCTCTAAAAAAGAGATGCTGGAGAATGGGCTGCTAGTCTCTATCTCGTTTCTGTCCTAAGGGTCCTAAAGGAAATAAAGGAGAAAATGGCAGCCCAGGACTCCCTGGCTTCATAGGACCTCGAGGACCACCTGTAAGTATGTCTGGTGATGGATTAGACTTGGTAATTGCTTGTTTTTAAATGTTGGACTGAGGAAGGTGGAACATAGTCATTCTCAGTTGGGTAAAAAACATATACAGGAGAGATGACAGATCCAGAAACCAAACTCTTTACTTCTAAAGGAAACTGGACTGCAAAAATAGCATTTTTTGTTATGGAAGAACATCCACAATCTCATTTACTGATCTGGTACCTGTCAGTCAGCCCTGATAATGTGTGCATTAATCAGACTGGTTCAATAGTCTTAATATGGGTATGGGGTATTTAAGTTACTCAAGACTATAACTCTGATGAACCCTAGAAGAGCTAAATAGGGAAATTTCAAGTGCTGATTATAGTACGGATATTTCTGATATTTACTGTTCCAATGAAAATTCCTTTGTTACCAGCAACAGAGGTACATTGCAATTAAAGCATTTATAGCTCTCCCAAAGTGATCTAAAATAGTACCTATACACATTAAAATATCACAGCCTTGAAATCCAAAACCTTAGCCCTTCCAAGGAGAGCAAAATATGTTACATTACACTGGAAGGATGGAACAGGTGAGTGTTAGGTAAATATTTTTGTTTCTAGCTCTGTTGTGACAATATCAGATTTAAAAGGTTTTCATGTGAATCTTAACAGAGCTGAATCATCCACAGGATGATTTTTTTTTTTTTTTAAATGATTAGCAAGTGAGTTTTGTGAGGAAAAGAGGGGAAAGAAATATCTGGAAAATTAATTTAAAGCAGCAAACATGGTGGCCGTTTAAAACTGAAATAGCCCTAAGGAATACTCCAGTGAGTCTGATGCTGTCTAATTTGGAGCTGATGTGATCACACATCTGTGATTAGTTACATTGCTCCTGCATACATGGATGCTGTTATATGTGTTTCTAGGTTATGGGAAAAATACCACCTGCATGCACACATTATAGATATGATCATGTGTGTGGATTGTAAATGGACTATAAAGATGAATCTTTCCACTCATGGTATGGGAAAGTGGGCAGAATTTTAGCAGTAATTAATTTAATGTTTGCTTTGTTTTATCAGTGCAGTTCAGGACTGCAGTGACTTCTTTTCACTGAAATGCTAAAATGCAAAGGTTGTATTGACTAATTATCACATTACAAATGCAGAGTACAGAAAAAAATCCTATTAGGGTGCTTGTTTAAATTAAGCTTATTTGATGTAGTTCTGAAATACAGGCAGGCTTTCAGGCTCAAACTTGCTTTATCACTGTCTCTGTATCTGTTATCTCACCTAGTATAATTCAAGATGGTACCTCTATTTACAAAATTTTACATCCCTTACATCTTTAGACTGTTATGGTTATTACATTGGCACAAATTAAGCTAAAGCAGCCCAAGTAAAGCGTCCAAAGTTTGTGAAATGTCTGTAAGAAAAAGGAATAAAATGTATTGAAAGCAGGAACACACTTTCAATTAAACATCTGTCCTGATCTCAGCTGGTTCGGTAGAAATTTTATTTACCAACATTTACATAATATGCAGCTTTACTAAAAATGCTTTCTAAATAGTAGGATGTGTCTTTCCAGGAATCACCTGGAGTAGTAGGATAAGGATGAATTGTTCAAACTTGCTGCTGTGTAGCAGAAAACTGGTGTTCTAAAGAGAAAGCAAGACTCGTGGTTATTAGGTAGGGTCTTTCTTCCAACTCCTTGCAGTGTGGTGCTAAATTCACTCTCTGTATCTCTCAGGGAGAACCAGGAGAGAAGGGTCCTCCCGGAAAAGAGGTAAGTGTCCTGGGGAAAAAATTCAAGGATACTACCTGGGTTGCAACAAATTGATTTTTTTTTCTTGAGTTGTTGAGAGCAAACAGGGAGCTCTCAGGAATCTGTGGGACTGACAGGGAAATAAATTTTCCCCAGGTCACAAGAATCATTGCAAAGGCATGCACTTTATTATATACTGTTATTATGGATAGCTCTTTCATGCTCACCCTTATTTTGTTGCAGGGTGCACCAGGGAAACCAGGTGAAATTGGATCCAGAGGAGAGAGGGTAGGTTGGGGAATATTATTAGTTATTTAATTGTGTTGAAATAAAGAGAGATATTTTGAGTTAGGGGGCCGAGGAAGGGGTCATTCAAGCGTGAAGCATGGGCTACAGAGATCTACATTCTCCCCACCCTCTTAGCCCTCTCTTTAATTATTCTCTGTCAGTAATAATTTGTGGATCATTTGTAATACACCAGATGTTGTATTCAATAACTTTGCCAGCTCAGCTCTGTGTTTTGCTGTGCTTGGAAGTCAGAAGTTGGCCTCATTTTGTGGTGTTAATGTTGGCTTTTTTCACTTAGGGAGAGCCTGGTATCAAAGGTGAAAAAGGCCCTCGAGGAGAAAAGGGTCCTCCAGGTGATCCTGGGATACCTGGTCATAAAGGCCATCCAGGACTGATGGGACCCCATGGACCCCCAGGAGACACTGGGCAAGTTGGACCTCCTGGTCCTCCAGGACAGCCAGGATTTCCAGGACCAAGGGTAAGATTGCCAGAGAAGGGCTTTGTACAGTAATTTGACTTCCACAGTGTGTGATCAGAAAAATATCTAGTATAACAGTAAGACTGATAGAAACCAGAGCAAGCGTGTGTTATAGTGGGGAGGCAGCAGTTTTTTCTCTTGGTACATAAAAAGGAGAGCTAAAATGTATCTCAGGGATTTGTTTGTGGGGATGTTGGATTGAAATTCAGGAGAACTGAGAAATCCAGACCTATAAACGGGGTGGCCAGTACTGGACACCTTATACCCCTAAAAGCCTAAATCAGGTCATGTATGTATGGCCATGGGGCTAGAGTCTGAAAAGGCTTCTTTTTGTAAGGGTGTTAATGTATAGAATTTCATACGGAGGTCTTACGCCTTCCCCTGCTGATGCTTGTTATGAGAGACAAAATGCTGAGCCATGGAAAGGTCACTGCTCTATTCCTGGAAATCCTGGAGTCAGCCCATTAGAATTCATTAAATCCTATTTTTGTTTCATATTCTCTTTTCTTTTTTTTTTTTTTTTTTCCCCCCCTAACGGGAAACAATCTCACTACTGAGAGAGCCTGAGGGTAATGTATGTAGAAGAATGAGAAAAACTACCAGCACTAGTGAAGCCACTATGCCCATCCCGAGGATGAATTTGAGATCACCTCAGAGGGGAATAAGCAGTGAAATAATCTCTGATGTAAAAGCTGGGTAAATTTTAGACAAAGCATTTCTTTGTGTGTCTCAACAACACAGAGATTTGATGAAATCCAATTATGATTATGGAGACAATGCAACTAATAGGGTTAAAACTTCAAAAGATAATTTGTAAGCCTTCAAAGTATGTTCCACAATCATGTTTACTTACTGGGATATTCACTAAGAGCCATCACAAATGGTTAGTACTTAATGGCAAAATTATTTCTATTGTCACCAACAAATGCATCTTTTTCTCATGCAAAATTTGTGTTGGGAAGAAGGCAGCAAATAGACCCACTCTGTAATTACCAGCAATGTTACTGGTTACAATTGAAATGCCTCTTCGCTATTTAATAAAATATACATTTCTTAGTGAGGAGTAGCTTCTGATTCAGAAGACCTCATGAGGTTTTTATAAACATAGAGGACACAGACCGCATCCTTGTATGTTAAAAGGACTGGTGTGAGGGAAAAGCAACATTTTCATGCAAATAGCTCATACACACACAAAAAAATGCAGTCTTTAGGCTGACTAGAAGCATTTTCAAAACTGACAGAAATTTAAAGAATAATTCTAGACAAAAAATGAAAAGTGTATTTCAAGTAAAATATCTCACTTTATGATTTACAAAGGAAAACATTTAATCTTGCTGGTTCAAAATGGTCTATTTTTTAAACGTAGCTACATTTTTTTCTTTTGAGTTTATGCAAAGACAAGAGTCCGAATACCCTAAAAGCACTTTTTAAAATTTTATTGGAAAGCCGCAACCTAAAAAATTCTCATTCCACCTACCATGAGGAGACCTTACCACTCTCTACAACTACCTAAAAGGAGGTTGTAGTGAGGTGGGCGCTGGCCTCTTCTCTAAATTAACAAGTGATAGAACAAGAGGAAACGGCCTCAAGTTGCACCAGGGGAGGTTTAGGCTGGATATTAGAAAAAAATTCTTCACTGAAAGAGTGATCAGGCGTTGGAACAGGTTGCCCAGGGAAGTGGTGGAGTCACCATCCCTGGAGGTGTTCAAGAAACATGTAGATGTGGTGCTTAGGGACATGGTTTAGTGAGTTAGGTGGTGTGGGTTGACGGTTGGACTTAATGATCCTTGAGGTCTTTTCCAGCCTTAATGTTTCTGTGATTCTATGATTCTACCAAAAATGCTTTAATAGTTTTTTTCAGTGGCATCATCGAGAGGTGGTGTTCACATAGCTTAAGAGCTTTGACAGCTATTGCAGCTGTTCAACAGCAACATCGCACAAAAGACCTGAGAGAGGGGATGAAAGATACTGTCCCTTGGAGGGTGCGTAGGGGACCCAGGCCAGGCAGCCACATCCCCTGTCTCTCTTCAACAGCCTGAAATCAGGCAGAACCCTGTACGCATTTGGAAGAATGGGTATCATATGTGTAAACCGGTTTCTGTTCCCTGAGACAGGGCCTGTCGGGACATCCAGTGAGTACTTGTAGCAGGTCTAGATACCCACATTAAATACCCTGGGGGCACATATGCTTCTCTCTGCAAGGAAACGTGTAATGCTGAAAAAAGAGGCAGGCTTTCCACTGTGATTTTGTAGGGCAGAGGATGTCTCCTGATTCTATTTCTACTACTTCTCCTATGAACACACAGGAGGGAGATTTTCTCTGAGAAGGAGACAGGGACAGTGTCCCAACTATGCCCACTGAGCAGTCTCCCTGCTTACACCATTGAGCCCATCCCTTACCAGCAGGTCAGGAATTGTGGATCTTTTGAGTCCCTTTACATTCTTCTCTCAAGCAGTCCCTGCAGCCCTGTGTATGCTGTGGGTGATGATGTAATGTGCACATCCCCTGGCTGTGATTATTCTGTCTTGTTATTGCTGTGATTATTACTCTCTAGGGGGAACCCCCATCTCTAGAGACTTTGAGAAGGCTCATTCAAGAGGAGTTAGCCAAGCAGCTTGATGGTAAGTAATCAGCTCTGGAAAACCAGAAGAAGATATATCTGAGAGTATGAAAGATACTTTCCATAGGTGTGGTGGCACCTGAACCTCTCCTGCTTAGGGCAGACAATGTTGCAGCAAGCCTGCTTAGGAGGAAGAATGTGTAAAATGAAATGTGCGTAGCAAGCTTTTCCATTCTTCAAGCTTGATGTTCCCAGCAATAGCACAGGGGCTTTCTCCCTTCTTCAGACCAAGGCCATTGTTTTTGCTAAGCACCTCATGGATTTTTTTTCTACCAAAACAGCTTTGCTGCAGACTCGTTCCTGCAGATGACTGTGCTGAGATGGTAGCACGAGAAAAGATACAAATTCATACAGATTAATTTGTGGCCCTGGAAGAGAAATTAAAGAGAATAGGAGCCCACAGAAGGACTATGAGCTCCGGTAAACTTTCTCTTGAGGTCCCAGCTGGAGGAGAATGGCTGTGACATTCAATATCCATCAGTATAAGGAGAGGGGGTGGAGGGGATGTGGGCTGCTGCTTCTCTCAAAGTACATTAATTGCAGACTGCTACTGACCCCATCTACAGTGAAATGCAAAGCTGTAGCGCTTCTCAGGCATCTCTTGGAGCAGCCAACACATAGCTGCAGGCATCTTCCTCCATGCTAAGGATCATGTTTCAATGGAGTGAGTTATTTGAAGGAATTTATTTACAGACTTCAAATTCCACACCAATATAAAAGCATTCAAGATTTTGGATCAATGAACAGAAGACAGAAAACCCTTTTCCTTCTATTCTGTAGGATGTTTTTGTGATGTATGAGTATGTCTTAAGAGCTCTCCAGCCTGTTCAGGGTCTTAATATGGAAGTGGCAAGCAGTGTGCCTGCTTGGAAACTGAAGAATATGCTGACACAGGGAGGTGCCTTAGTTACAGTTTCTGAATTTACAGCCAGAGATGAGTACATTACCTCCAACTCCACGTGTAACAGGCCAGAACAAGAAAAGCAGGCTTTCTCCTTACAGAGCAGCCATGTAGCATCTTGTTCTGTGTACCGAAGAAGTGGAAATAGGCTTTTCTTCTCAGAGCAGCAGTAATTCCAGTTTGACAGAAATTCACCAGCTGCACAGCTGAATGAAAAGACATTTCAGATCCTTGGTGAACAAGGAACAGAGAATGAGAGAAGTGTTTAGGATTAACTATGAAATTTAGGAGAAGTTTAAAGCTGCTTAGAAATGAGGTTTAAATAATTTAGAGAGGGTCAGGGAGGCACCATCATGACTTACAGGGAAGGATAGTGTGGGGATAACAGATGGGTGGCCCTGAAATACTGATCTGTGAGACAACTTGGACTTTACTGGGCCACTGACTCTGGTTCTCCATGTCTTGGAGCACTGACTTTCTCCTCTAACAAACCAATTTCCTTCTCTTCACAGCAAAGTTAGCCTATCTCCTGGCTCAGATGCAGCCTGCACAGGTAAAAGCATCTCATGGCAGACCGGGACCTCCTGGTCCCCCTGGAAAGGAAGGACTCCCAGGAAGAACTGGCCCCCCGGGAGAGCCTGGCCGGCCTGGACAGACTGGATCTGAAGGACCACCTGGACCAATTGGTCCCAAAGGTGAGTGAAACTCAGTGTGTTTGGGAAGTCTAGTAAAGGGATGTGTCCACCACACTTTGTTGTCCACCTCTCCTGTTAGTAGCATGTAAGTTGTCCTCAAAATGCACATGTTAAAGCAACCTCAGTCTGTTGAACCAGAAGTGGTGAATGTGACCAGCAATTTCTGGTGTGTTCCACCTCTGTCCAGAACTGGAGTGGGGAGAGTCTTCATTCCCACTTAACATCCCGTCTCAGAGGACTGGCCACAATTAGGAACTGTTTTTAGCAAATATATTCTCTTCAGTGTGAATGGAAGACCTATGGTAGTATTCTTTAGTTCTGTAGTTCGTGATCATCAGTTCATTATTTTTCTTTCCCTCTCTACAGGAGAAAGAGGAGCTAAGGGTGAGAAAGGAGACACTGGTGTTGGCCAACGAGGGGAAATAGGTCCTCCAGGGATTCCAGGTGTGTTTATTCAGATCACCCCACAAAACACAGCACTCAGAACCGCTACAAGGACACAGGTCTCTGCTGTATTAGATAGATGATCAGGGTAACATAAATATGGCATAAACAATTTATGTGGAAAGTGGCACAAAGGGAAGAAATATATTGCTAGCATCATATCAGGCCACTGTTGTTTCCTCAGCCTGATTGACAGGTATAATGATCCATCTCAGTAACAGCTAGGTTAACTGACCTTTGGGACAAATCCAAAGTGAAGTTTTAATTACTAGATACACAGTGAAATGTCTTGTCTGCCCTTGCCAGAATCTTGTTGAGACCAAGCTGAACCCAGCGATGCAGGTAGATTCAGATGTTATAAAAGGTCACATCAACAGCTGTGCCTCAGGCATACAGCTTGTGGTTTACCTTTGCTGACAAAGAAGAAGCAAATATGTTTTGTTTCTAATTTGATATTAGGAGCTATTGATTGGTTTTGCCTTCACTCTGCTTTGTTGAGGGAGGAAACTATGGGAAGCCTTCATAAATCTATGGATTGCATTTGAGATACCCACTACACTTCATACAAATGAGTTATCTCCCAAAGCTGGCTCTTGCTGCAAACTTTCCCATCTTCACCTCCTCTCTATGAGAACTATATGCCATTAGTTGGCTTGTGCAGCTGCACAACTTCAATGTGGTGACAGAGGAAGAGCAGCCATAGCAGAGCTGTGCAGCCCAAGGATGCCATAGGGGGTGAAAGTCTTTCATTCAGACGAGCCACGCTTGTCACATTGTTATAGATACATTTCGTCCAGACCCAAATCTGTGGAAGCTGACATCTGCATCCCAGTTTGCAGCAAAGCCATCTCCTGTGATCTTATACTGCTGAGTACCACACTCTGGGGGTGTCACTCACCAAGGGCATTTTGTTTTTATTTTAGGCCTCCCAGGGGAGCCTGGCTATGCCAAAGATGGGATGCCAGGACCACCCGGCCCTCCAGGTGAATCTGGGGTACCAGGTCTCATGGGTCCACAGGGACCTCCAGGAGC
>NW_010122995.1:58662-82520 GCF_000699245.1 Pterocles gutturalis
GGCCCCCCCGCCCTGCCAATGTCAAAGGGCCCTAGCATGCAGGGACTACCCCAGACTTGTTTTTAAAACTTGAAATCATCGTGCCTACCAAGAGCTCTCAGATGTCTTCAACTGTGTTTCTTTCATGGGAGGCCTTCTAAAGCCAACAAATGCTGCCGGTCGGTCAGATTATTTTTATGAATTATAATAATTATTATTATTATTATCTTTGATGTGATATGTGAATTTCTTTTTGTTTTCTCTAACATCAGGGCATATTAAAACATTAAAAATAAGTGGTTTTTTTTCCTCTTTTGAAGACCATATAATATTAATGTATTGTGTAGCTGTTTATGCAGAACCATTCCGATGACAAAATTTTTGTCTGTTACCTGGTAAATTCTTTCCAAAGCTTTATCCTCCATCCTTGAAATTGAAATAAAATCCTTCACTGTGCAGCCCAGGGCATTAACTATGAGACTGCTTGCAGGATTGTTGGTGCTATCTGCCATCCACTTGGAGGGAAGGAAGGCAAAGCCATGCCAAAGCTGGGGAAGAGGTCTCCAGTACATTCAGCTCACAATGGACAGACAGTAAGCAACAGCCAGTGTGTGTTTCTCAGAAGATCCCTGTTAAATTTAATATTCTTCTCCCTGTAAGTGAATCTCCATGCTACAGTAGCTACTCTTTATGGGACCATGTGGGACCTCACAATAAGGCCTGAAGAGACCACAGAGATGATCAAAACCTCCTCACTGCTCCCTCTGCAAAGCTTCAGTACTCAGAGGCTTTGCTCCTACCAGATGGAGCTTAGCTTCCTTCTGCCAGGGAGATGCCTCTGTAAAAAGCCGTGATGTTGTCCTCCATCATCTCAGGGCTGCCAAATCACCTTTTCATTGTCAGCACACACACAGCTCCCTACCTACTCCCTACAGTACTGCTTCACACAAAGATCAGCCAGAGACACAGAGAAGGTCACCTGGCATTAAAAATGTGAGGAAGCCAAGTGTGACCCAACTTCACCATTTTTGTCCACTCTGACAATAACTTGGCAAGATCGTTTTTTAGAGGGTAGGTGAGAAGTTGCAGTCTGGTGTCAGAGAAGGTTGATCTCTGATTAAAAGGTCAGAACAAAGATGTGTTCAGAAACCTGGAGGAAATGGTGTTTGAGGATGAAAGCATAAAGTCAGACACTGGCCCTTTTCCCTTGTCAGCTAATTGACAAATTCAACCCGAGAATGCAAAGAGAAAGTAAAGAGGGGATGGAGACTGAAAAGACCTTCACAATAGGTTATTTGTGACTTTAAACCTCTGACCAAGAAAATCCCACCCACAAAGGTGTGGATCTGAGAGGTGGTCAGGACTCCGACAAATGTACCAGCCAGCAAAGCAGCTGCATTTTCAAAACTCCTCTGCACAAAGCAGTTTGTATCAGGAGATCAGAGTAATGAACCTGACACAGGCACTAAGTGCTGAATGTGTTTGGAAATCTCATCAGGTCATTTGGAGATGGAAATGAGGCACCGTGCCCTGCTGGCACATTCACCATATGGCATGATGCTTCCAAGCTGGCTAAGCCAAGCAGAAGTCACAGCTGTCTATAACCAGTCCAGGATCAGACCCTGAGGCTAAAGCCCAGATGTAACCATTTACCAGCCTTGGAGCCTTTTTCTCACCCAGTAACAGATAAAATTTGTCTCTGCTTTACTGAAAAATGGAATTAAATACCATGTTTACCCGCCAGGGTTAAACAAAGTCCACTGTGTAGCTCTCTGTGGTGCTATTTTTGCTATTTCCTATGCAAATAAACTTTTTGATTTGATTTTACTGTGATTTTTGCTATGGAAAGACCAATCGAAATGAAAATATCATGAAATGGAAAACTTACCTTAAGTAACTCTCAATGGTATATCTGCTACTGTACTGATCTTAGGTCAGCTTGCTATATTTCAGTATTCAGCAAGTGTGTTGATCCCATTGTATTTAACAGCAACATTTTTCCTAGTCCAGGCTGACTGGGATTTCATCCCTCCAGTGTGAGGTAGAACAGGTTTCTTAAGCAAGAGGTATGTCCCAACATGGCACAAGCCATTGTTTTGAAGAAATGCAATGGCGATGAGCAGGTTTTACAAAGGTAACTGGGCCATGTTAATGTGGCATTTAATTCCTGTCATGATAGTGACTTTTCAGCCTCTGTAGATTATCTCTCTTCGTGTGTGTCTGCATGTGCTATGCATGACATAGACTTTAATACACTCCACTGCACCATACAGTGAGTAGATGCATAACAATGTGCCGTTAAACAAATTTCAGGGTCTTTCACCTCTGTGAGATGGTGCAGTGGTATCTAGCTGAAGGAGATCTAGGGGGGTTTTGTGGATAACCCTTTTCATTTCAAGGTCTGCTGGAGCCACTGCCAAGAGTCTGTGTTAGGAACATGAGGGACACACCTCTGTGTTTAATAGCAATTAAAAGATCTGCCTGGGTTAGGCACAGACTATGGCTCTGCAACTTCTTCACCCAGAAAAGGGGATGCAGCCTAATTCCCTTTGCTCCAGCATATTGCCTGTTCATTCTGTTCCTGGAGACACCCTAGACTGTCTCCGTGCCCTGAATTCAGTGGGTGCCATTTCTCTGCTTTTTCTTAAATCTCATTTTCTCTCCAGCTAGTTAAAGGGCATTTTCTGAGTGACTGTCACTAGTGAGAGGAGTACAGGGCACATGCTGCAGACCCAGATCAAGATCTGTGTTAGTAGCCACCCAGTTGCTATGGGTAGAGTCATCAAAGGCAGGTTTCTATAGCTGCCACCTCTAACAGAAGCAAGCTATATTTGAATGTGCCTAAAAAGTCACCTGCAAATAAAAGGCAGGATTTCTGCCGTGCAAGCTCCAACACCAAAAGCTGCAAGAGTTTTTGCCTCAGTCTGTTCATGCATATTTGCAGTCTTTGGAAAGGTGGCCAGAGATCGCTTTCCAAATTCTGTCTGCCATCTGGGCAGACAGTAAACCTACAAGTACAGCCCTTGGCATGGTCAGAAGCTGCCCTCCAGAAAAATGCAGATGCCTCTGTGCCTGAGCAGGTGACTGTGTGTGCTAGGGGGTGATGTGTATTGTCTGTCCGGCATCTTGCAAGGTGACCATGCAGGCAGGAGGTGGCAGATAGAACAGAGACAGTGCTGATGGCCTCTCCCCTAACTGCTCTTGAATAAGGCAGGGCTGTGGCTTTTGCATCTCAGTGTTCCTGTCTCTGCAACAGAGTGGTTGCTATATCACCATAAAGTCTGTTTACTGAGCCTGAAGTTTAAACCCAAGAATATGTTGTTATTTTTGTTGGATTTTTTTTTTTTTGGTCTGGTTCTGTGGTAGGAGAGGATATGCTGTTAAAATTGCATTAGAGAGCCAGACAATGTATTACTTACATATTAAAAAGGTGCTAATAACACATGGGTTTCATGGCATCGCTGTGTGTTGCTGTTTTTTTTTTTTTTAATCAAGTTTGTAAATTTTTTCAACTATAGCAAACAGACCATTACTCCATTAAAATTTTTGCCTGACAAAAAGATAAGTTAAAAACCAAAACAAACCAACAGGATAATTTTGTGAAAATATTTTTATATGTGTTAAATTATTTAACAATTTATACTTGTTTTCTAAACTATTTCGAAATATTGTATAATATGTTGTATTTTGGCAGCTTCTGGAGCAGGAGTTGATGCCTGGGCATGGCTGAGTACTGCTGTCCGACACTTCATGTCTTCTGACTTGTGAAATGGGAACAGCTGATTAGAAAAGCATGAACACATGATGAGCAGGAGACTGGTTTTAAGAGTTGCTTTACAAAACAGATTCTCACTGTGAGGGCTAACTTTGGAATACCTTTCATAGCTTGACTCAAGAATATTGATGCTGGCAATATTCTTGCTGGAGTTTGTCTGAGCTGAGAATGAGAATATTCTGCTGGATCTCTAGGGGGATGATGTTTTGAAAATATGGGCTCTTTCTTGCTATTTACATTTTGGATCATGAACCTTATGTAGAAAGCACAAGGGAACACTTTGACAGAGGGACATTAATCATACTCTGACATTCCTGATGAGCCAGCAATCAGTGTCAGTAAGAAGGATGTTCTGCAAGATGGAGCAGAAAAGAACCAACCACCTTGGTAAAGGAAAACCCAGGGTCAAACTCCAGGTGTGAACAAGTGCAACAGGAGAACAGTGTCCAAAATCACAAAAAACACGGCTTGGCTCTGCATGATGTGCTGTCTGAAAGGCTCTGTGTTTGATTTGTAGAGATAAGCATGTTTAAACAGAAGGCAGCACACTCGGCAATTTGGTTTATTTCACAGGACAGACGTTATTTGACCATGTGTTCTTAGAAACACATTTTTCCTCTTAGTAATGTGGGACATGGCTTTCAACCAAGTCTGAAATGACTCTCATTGCAATAACTTCTACAGCATTTTCTTGATAGGAGCTAAGTTTAATTTTGAGGCCTATTTTTATGGTTAATTGTGAGGTCTGTCATTTCTGGTATGGAACTTTCTCTTGCAAGTGAAAATCTCACTCTCAGTTGCTGCTGTATTCATCTCTTATGTACAAAGATTTCCACATTATTGCACTCATTCTTATGAACAACTACTAGACTTTCTCAAGTTCTGCTGAATCTTTTTTTGTTTAAAATACCTACCCTTTCTTGACAAAGCTAGCCCAGCCTTCAGGCCCCATTGACATTAATGATGACCAGAAAGAACGTTCAGTGTTCCCAGGATCTGCTCACGCCCTTGCATCCTCAGCTGTGATAGCACCAGCTCAAAAGCTTGTGCAGTCCGTATCGGGAAACCCAGCAGGCCTGTCTCCAGCCACCAGCATCCCAGGAGTTTATAATGCCAAAGCAGCCTCCCAGCACTTTTGGTGCCAGGCAATTGATATAGTTTTCTCTTACAGATGCTGATAATGAATCTGGAGGAAATTCAGGGCTTGATTTCAATAGGGTTATAGTATTTGCACTCTGAATCCAAGTCAAGGGTGACAGCTGGTATGTAACAGCCCAGAAAAATCTGTATTTCAGAGTGAAACCCAATTAAAAAAGAGCAAGTGTAAGTTCAGAGGGTTGAGCAATGATCCCAAAATCCTCTTGTCAGTATTATCTGGACAGAGAGCCCCCAGCACTCACTACCCTTCTGTGTGGCCACATACTCCCCTGATGCTGGCACACAGGCTCCAGCAAACTCGGGACCATCCTGAGCTGAGGAGATAAGAACTGAGCAGTGTGGGAAAGCAAAGTTGATATGTTCCCCCTTCACAAGACCTGACCTGGGAGACCTGCTTAGACCATACCTCTAACACATTGTCTGCCACCTTTAATAGTCTGTGGGATGCTGTGGAGACCATTCTCCTTGAAAAGTATTTGGAATGGTTGTCTTAAGCATTTTTTTATCTGAAAGCCTTAAGACTTAGAAGGCTTCAAACCCACAATTTTCTCTTCCCAGGAAAAGGCCCTGCTCTCTGTATCACATGCTGTGCTGAGTGGCTTGAGGTAAACCTGGCATTTTTCATCTCTCCTACAAAAGCTATGCCAGTGAGGAATAAAAATTTGCTTTTAAATATGCTAGAACAAGTGTGGCACGAGAAAGACGGTATCTCTGTGGTACAGGGGTTCATGTGCTCAACAGGAAGGAGGACTTCCAGATTTCAAAATTGATTCTTTGTCTTGTTTGCTTAATGTTAAAGGCACAAACTGACCTGGGGGCAGGACCTGTTCATGGTTCCCAGCTCCCAAGAAAACAGCTATGAGTATGCCATCTTCTTGTCCTGTTTATCATGTGATTTATCTTGTCCCATTTACCATTTTCTTTTAACCAGCCTTATAGCTTCCACTGCAATCCCCTGGGACTGACCAATGTGAACTCAGACAACATCACCCTAGGTGCTCCCAGAAGGAAAGAGCCACCCACAAGCAAGGATTTCAACCAATCTGCTGAAAAGCTGAGGCACAGTGCTGCCGTTTCACTTTCAACACCGACAGATATTTGCCATCAGATCACTGGCTGCAACCGTGAGAGACAACATCACAGCGTGGGAGCTGGGTTTTGTGTACACTGCAGAGCTGTGAGGGAAACACCTGAGCAGACAAGTGAGAACAGCAAGTGTTTACTCAATGGGATGTATCTGAGCAACCCAAACGCTCTGCATGTGTGTTGGTAACGTGCCTGGCAGAGATAAAAGCTGACAGAGGGCCTCGATCCACCAGGAACCTCAGAGGTTGCCCATGGACCATGCAAAGGATTGTCACTGACCATCTTGGTTCAACCAGCCATGGTTCTGGTGGGATGATGGATGCAGATGCCTCTTTCGGATGTGCCTCTACAGGCCCTGATCCACTCTGGAGGTACCTTACCGAGCACGATCCAAAGTACAAAGGGAAGAAGAAACTCAAGATCTCAGGCAGAGAGCTGGTGTCGGTTCCTGCGCAGGTCTTCGGCTTGGACCAGCTGCAGGTCCTGGAGATGAGCCCAGAACGAGAGAGCTGCTTGAGGTACCGCATGGAGCTGCTCCCCCGAGAGATCAGCCACCTCAGGAACCTGACCTGCCTCTACATCGACTCCAACAACCTGAAGAAAATCCCTGCCGAAATTGGCACATTGAGTCACTTAGAGAGGCTCACTTTGAGCAACAACAGCCTGAGCTCACTGCCCCCAGAAATGGGGGCACTTCAGAGGCTGCGCAGCCTCCACCTGGCCAACAACAGCCTCACTGAACTGCCCGCACCCCTCTGCCAGCTGCGGAGCCTCACCTTCCTGGACATGAGTGACAATAGAATACGCACCATCTCCTCCAGCATTCGGCATCTGGAGAAACTGGAAACGTTGCTGTTGCTCTTCAACTCACTGGAGATTCTGCCTCAGGAGGTCTGTCTTTTAAGGAATCTGCACACATTTTGGCTGGGAAACAACTATCTGCGGTCCCTTCCAGCAAGGTTTGGGGAGCTGGTGAACCTGGACTGGGGTTACAACTACTGTTCATGCAACTTTGAGGGGAATCCACTGGAAAGTCCTCCCCCTGAAGTCTGCAGCAGAGGCCCGGAAGAGATCAGAGATTATTTCTTGTCGTTTCATAGGGCAGAGAGAGACTAAACAACTGGTGTCAGTCCTTCTGTAGTAACTGAGGTGGATTTATTCCATGCAAATCAACTGCACAACAAAAGTCTGGTGAAATCACTCTGTGGAGCTCAATAGTTTCCTCTCTGTTGTAAAGTGATTTCTCTGGCAGCCTTTTTTTTTTTTTTTTTTTTTTTTGAAACTAATATTGAACGCTGTGGATACCTTTCAAAAATTCATTCAAGGACAACTATAATCTTTTTGTTATTTATAGTTGCACAGATCTATCTCAGGAAATGCTGCAGCCAAACATCCAGACTAAGACAATGAGCAACAGCTAATCTAAAAGGACAGTCAGGTAAAGAAGCAGTGGTATGTAAATAACAATAATGTGTAATGTTTATTTGCACATTAGGTTGGTGCTTGAGTCTGTACTTGAAGTAGGTGCAGGCTGAGATTTCTTGAAGGCTTTAGGGCCATATTGACTTTGAGCAACCTGGTCTAGTGGAAGGTGTCCCTGCCCATAGCAGGGGGGTTGGGACTCGATGATCTCTAAAGTCCCTTCCAACCCAAACCATTCTATGATTCTATGATTCTATGACTTGTGGATTTGTCTTTGGTTCATAGCCCAGAATCTCATTGCTTTCCATGGTATTTTACATCCAACACACAGGTAGAATCAGCTCAGGCCTCTTTCTGTCTCTGAATAAGACCCAACCTGTGTCCAGGTACCATGCAAGCGATGTCTCCATCAGTTTGGCAGGACATAGTATTATTTCTAACCCTGTTTCTCCCACAGAGCAGTTTCAGCGCGGGGCTGTCACACTCTCTGGAGGCAGCATGGACCTGGAGTTTATATTCCAGTCCCTCCAGAACAGACCACAGTGATATTGCTCCACGGAGCTTGGTAGCTTGGTGATGCACAGGGGTAGCCCCGATTTAGAGCATGCAGCACAAGCAAAAATGTTTCCACTTCTACCGAGGCTGGGAAAGTGTTCAGAGGTATTAAAATATGAGTATGCAAACTTCCTGCAAGGGAACGTTTCTGAGAATTCTTCTCTGTAATCATAAAAGGCTTCATCAGTGTCACATTATGGAAATGTGCTGAGATTCCTTTCTGTTTCATTTAGCTCTTTCTTCCCCCCAACCTCTCATCAGGACTTTCCTCTCCTTAGCTTTGCTCTTTGTGGGTGTTTTCTCTGTGGCTACTCCCTCTGACATTATCTTTGTGTTTCATTATTTTCTCATCAAAAAGCCTCCCATGCCCTTCTAAGTGCTTGTCTTTGCCCTCTGTCTCCTTTGTTTCCTATTTCTCCTTTGGCCAATGTACAGAAAGCTGCAGCTTTGTGTCTTTCCTGGAAAGAAGGGCTGAGTCAGGCCTGCTGGGAGAGGAACATGTGCTTCCAGGGTTCACAGAAAAAGAGAAAGGGTTTGAGACATTGATGCATGGACCATTAAGTCTCTTGTTTAGTCATTTTCTTCTCCATGTAACAAAGAGCAGCACAAGGAGAATAAGAGATCTGAACTCACACTGAAGTTTTGCTGGGTGACAAAAGCACAACTGCAGATATTCTTAGTGTGGCCTGATTTCACACTGCTCTGACACTGAGTCTGTCCCTGACCTCTATGAAGCTTTCAAACCAGCTGTCACATTTTGGTGGTACAGTGACCAGATTCAGTATAGAAGTGGTATATCACATAGTGATAAATCACCACATGGCAATAATGAGCTGCAATAACGTCACATGAGTTTGTTTTTTTTCAGGACATTGAAGTGAAAGTCTCTTGCACTTGGTTGTTTTTCAGAGGAGATTTGCAGCATGATAAGGGACCGTGTGTTAAGTAGCTCCTGAAGCTGGTGATCGGTCAGACAGAGGGTGCATCAAGGTGGCAACATTAAAGGTGTTGAAGGACTTGGGATTTGTTCCTGTTTCTGCCATTGATCCATTCTCTGGACTCAAACAGGTCGGCTGTCTTATTTCCCTATTCCTCCCCCCCATTCAATGTGTGCAGTCATCCTGCCTTTCTAAGCTTGTCTAGTATCACAGAATCATAGTCATACAATCACAGAATGGTTTGGGTTGGAAGGTTGGAAGGCACCTTAAAGATCATCTAGTTCCAACCCCCCAGTATAGGACACAAGCATAGAGGCAGTACTAGCAGTGGAGCATAAGTAAAAACAAGGTTATTCCCCTGTTTTGGAATGTGTGCAGGACTGAGTTTCCAGTACCTATGGTCTTTTGAGAAGCTTGAGTCTAACACACCAAATCATTCCAGGGCAGCATCTTAGATAGTGGTAAGAGGGAGAGTTTCTCATGTCCCGTGTCAAACTCTTCAGATCCTGTCTTGCTGTTTCTTTTCTCCACTGCACAGGGTTTGGGCTTGAGGATCCATTCACAATTTTGGCTGCCTTTCCCTTCTGCTTCTTGGCCAGTCATTCCCAAAAGCCAAGTTGACTTTAGCTTGTTTGGGGAGTTTATAGAATCTCACAACTTTCACTTTTGTTTTTGGCTGACCAAACTTTGGCATCTGTGGTGGTGGCATACTTACACAGAGCAATAATTAGATCTCGGTGTTGTCATTAAGATAGCATTAAAATCTAATCTCAGACTGCTTATTCTGTGTTTGTTGTACTATCTGTATTGTTGCTAAGCACCCTCCTTTGCCTGGGCTCATTAAAACTTCAAGCATTGATATCAGAGAACGACAACTGCTAGGATATAGGCCCCTGGCGAAAAGATGTAGATATAATCCACACTCGGGGGGCGAGGGGGAGGAGGGAAAGGGGGGAACTGCTAAAGTTGACATTCATCATTGATGGGAGTTGTGCATATTTTTCCCTTCATCCCATACTGTATTGCAAACAGGCTGGTGTAGGAGAAGAGCATAGTCCCCTGGAATTGCATAGGACTTTCATTTGAAAATTTTGAACTCTTGCAGCAGAACAGTAATGAAATGTAAAAGCAGCGAGTGAAAAAAATAGCTCCAAATAGGAATTCAGGAGAATAATATATATATAAGGGCAGAGGGCTCTTTAGTTTAACATACAAATGCATAACACTTCACAGGCTGGTAGCTCAAGCCAGACAAGATCTGACTACAGATAAGCTGCATATTTTTTAATGCTGGAGAGTTCACCTGAGGATATGGCAGATTCTCCACCACCTGAAGTCTGTAAAACCCACAGTCAAGCTCACCCGAAGGTATGACTGTAGCACTCCACCTTGTCTTATGCAAAATGGAAGTTACAAAGGCTCCTTCTGTCTTTAAAAGTGTATGACTATAATGTGTGCCTACCATAAATCTAAAACATTAGACCCCAGCATTTACTTATGGCTTCAATTTGGCTCTGCGTGAACTTCAGCTTTTTAGCTTTCTGCCAAGGAAGAAATATTTTATGTTTTGGGTGGTGAAACACTGGAACAGGTTGCCCAGGGAGGTGGTAGATTCCCTGTCCCTGGAAACATTCAAGGTCAGGTTGGATGGGGCTCTGGGCAACCTGATCTACTGGAAGATGTCCCTGCTTACTGCAGGGGGGTTGGACTAGATGACCTCATGTCCCTTCCAACTCAAACTATTCTATGAGTCTATGATTCTATGAATGGCTACGAGCAATGCTTAAAGAATTGAAGGTCAGCAAGCTAGGAGCACTGATCAGAGGGCTCTCACGTTCAGTGGTAGAGTCTCCAAGTCGGTAAAACAAAAAAGAAGTGGCAGTTGCTATTCTCCTCATGCTCTTTGGAGTAAGCAGTATATTTTCAGACTAACAAATTGAAGACTGGTCCTGAATTCACTTTGAGTCTAGAACCCACTAGTTTTCCAAGTCTTTGAAAAGTCTTGTGGTTGATCAACCAAATAAGCTACATATTAGCAGACATCAAAGGAAACACAATTTTGCAAATCACCAGAAAACAAAAAACACTGCAGCTGGTGCCCTACATACAACACAAATGTACTTTATATCTGAGAGTGCTACCTTCTGAACATGCAGTTGTTGGGGATGTTTTCCCAGATGTTTTCTGTGTGTTCTCTAGTCCAGAAGGGTAACTGTCTAAAAGGCTTTGATCACTGAGAGAGGCCACTGCTCCTGCTAGGTGGATGGACCCCAATGCCACCTGCCTTTCTGTCTTCCTCTGCTCTGTTGTCTCATCTCAGAACTTGACAGTCCAACTTCAAAAATGACAGTTTTCTGGTGACACAACACTGAGTCAGTGCAAGAGATTCAGGTCTGACATTAGTCCGTGGGATCAATAGGTTTAATTATCATTGATTCCATATAATCAGTCACTGTCAGAGGCACCAGATTCAACTGAAGATGTTTTCCTGCACTCAGGCAATGGTACCATAGGAGAAACTAAGCAGTCTATCATGAGCAAGTGCCATATTGTTCAGCACATCAAATTGCAATGAAAGCTTAAGCAGCATATCTAATGAAGATCACTCTAATCCATACAAAGAAAGGTTTTTAACTCCCCAGGATGTTCTGCCCGTGAACCAAGAGACAGGTAGTAAATGGTGCTGAAGTAAAAACTACATCCAAGGCATGGATTTCTTAAGTTTGCTAAAGATCTCAGCGGTCATTGAGAAGCTTTTGATTTTTCTGCCACACTAGGAAAACTCTAAAATGTGTTGACATTCTCACTGCCATGCAAACAAACTCTCCTTGAACAGTTCAGGCAGCAAGAAAATAGCAAGAGGGGAAGAGACTGATGGCAGGAGCAAAGCTCCCATGGAACAGCCCACACTGAGACTTTGTACTGAAACTCACTGGGTTTTGTTAGGCTTAAGTGTCTGACAGAGCCAGTCTGCAGCTCACTGCTGCTGAGACTCCCAAGGTGAGCCCACATCCAGCCATTTGGTGCATGAACTTTATGAGGACTTGCATTCAGTAGGATGCAGTGGCTCTCACGTCTAAGGTATTGGTTCAGCTGAGGTCAGGCCATTAGCACAAAGTTATGTCTAAAGAGAAACCTTTCCAGTACTTTGCAAGTCTCATAGTTCAAAAGTTCAAACTGAAATTTCTTCCAGTAATGTAAGCTTCCCCCCCCCGCCTCCATTCCCTGGAGACTTAGAAAGTAGATTATTCTTTTCCTGTTTGCAGCAAGCCTTTTATTTACATGAAGCCCATTGAAGAGCTTCTTATTAAACAAATACCGAGCCTGGCATTCTTTGTGCTGTGGCCGTATTTTCCACATCTCTGGTAGTGCTCCTCTCCTCTGGCCTATTGCTGCACATCTTTACTGAGTAGTCACATTCCAAACTGAACACAATATGGCATCTGAAGTCTTTCTAGTGCCAAATAAAGGACTACTGCACATCTTCAAAGTGATAACCCTGTTTGTTCACTCTTGTATGGTGGTGATTTCTCTTTTTTCACAAGCAATTCAGCTTGTCATCTGCTGCAATACTGTACTTTGCTACAGAGCTGCTGTTGGCAAATTTTTGGTATTGGTGTATTTGTATAAACTGAAGTTTGTAACCTTGCACTTGTCCCTGATGAATTTCAGCTTTCCCTCTCCCACTCCAGACAGGTTATACAATTCTTCAAAATAATTCTGAATTCAAATCCTGTCCTCCTGTGCTTACAATGCCTCCGAGCTTTATGCCATCTGAAAATTTAATAACCACACTGTCTTGTCTATCGTCTAATTCACTAATGAAAACACATGCCAGGATTGGATCCAGAACAGACCTGGCTGAGCTCCACTTTCTGCATCCTTCCACTCTGACAAAGCACCACCGATAACCTTTCTGAGACATTATCAAACCAACTTTGCACCCAATCGATCATTGTTTCGTCTAGACCATGCTGCTGCGGCTTGCTTATGAGACTGTCGTATAGAACCATCTTGCAAACCTTAGTAATGTAAGATTCGTGGCAGCTACTTTTCCTTTATTCTTAAAGCCTGTTACATTGTTAAAAGTGGAGGTTAGATCAGTTCAGCACAATTTATTCTTGACAAATACACATGGGCTACTTGTTCTTGCTGCTCCGTGAAGCAGCTGCTGCTGTGACTTGTTATCTTCCAGGTGCTTATGAAATGTGCATTTGTTTAGGAATTTTTGCAAGGCTTGAAGGCAAGTGAGGCTTGTTTCCCATCTAACTTCCCAACAAAAATTAAAAAAAAAAAAAAAGAAATGCTTTTTAGCTTAGAGTATATGTATTTCTTATAGCTACCACGACTTTTTGGCCTTGCACAATGTGAAACGATTATCTTTAATACAACAGCCACTTGCTACTTCAGCCTCAGGAAAAAGATTCAGGGCTGATTGCGTACCAGGACTCCAGCAGAGCTCATAACAAGAGCACAAGCACATGCAGGCTGAAGGATTTGGTAGGGTCTGTACCATGTCATGGCCAGTCCTGATGTGCTTTGGGTCGCCTCATGGTGGGGCTTGAGGCCTGGGAGATGCAGTGCAGAAACCTGTGGGAAAACATTAACTTCCATTTCCCTACTTGGTTGATGTGCAGAGGACTTCAGCCTGGTCATGGTCCAGGGAAAAGGCAGTCACTGGCAGGGGGAAATGGCACAAGTCTGGAGGCACCCAACCCATTTTTTGTCCTGTCTTGTCAGCCTGGAGCTCTCCTTGGCTTTTCTTGCTGTGTCCTATTTCAAATAAATGTCCTTAATCCTATTTCTTAGACTCAGAATGGGTGGCTGCAGCGTGTACTTTCTAAGAAGGCAGCAGGAAACTGTCATTTTTGATCCTTCAGTAACCAGCTTCAGTAGCTCACAGCGTGTGTCCGCCTGTGTTCCTTGGGCAGCTATGTCAGCTAGAGGATATCTGCACCCTTTGACTTGTAAAAAGGGTGTTTCAGATCAGCCCAGACATCTTCTTTTGATCTAGATGAAAGGAGGATTTCTTTTTGTTCTTGACACTACTGCTGGCTGTTAAGAGGTTCGCCCTTTCCATTTGGGTCTGTACATTCACAGAATGAATAGGAAGAAGAGTTAGCACACATAGGCTAAATATCTGCCAGACTGATTGCTTCTGCACAGTTTTCTCACATAAAATGCTGTTGCACTTCAGCTGTTTCTAAACATCTTCACAGCAGGAACAGCATGGTTCTGAGTCTGGTTACTATTTGCAAAGTTTCCTTTTCAGATGTAAAGCAGGGCTTATCGAGACTGAATAACTGTGATTTGTTCCTAAGGAACTGATAAACCTAAACCATCCCTTATTCCTGATTTTTTTTTTTTTTTTTTGCAACTGTGGGGTTCAAGCACTTTGCTTATGCTCTTGATTCCCTCTTCAAGTGTTTGCTGTTGTCAGGATTTGCACAACTGGAAAGAGTTGCATGGCCTATGGTATCGTTTTGAGCTAATGTCTGTCAACAGGCTGCCTGCCTTTCCAGGAAGTTAGATTTGATGATCCTGCTTGTTCCTTCCAGTTCTATGCTCTTAGTTGTCTCTTTGCTTATTAGACATTTGTGGGAGCATGCTAAACTGTTGCTCTGCATATCTAGGCTGTTTCTCTTTGAAATATTTTTTTTTTTAGCTTTTTGTATTGTTTGTACTGTACAGGTTGACACCAGTTCTGCACAGTTCTCACAAATTCTGCACAGTCATAGGCACTGGCATTTTTTTTTTATTTCTTATAAAACTTTTTATGATCTGTTTGAAATAAACTAGAAAGGAAAATGAAAGAAGTTACATGATGCCATGGGTGTGTCTGCATGTGGATGCTGCATGCTCATTTAGCAGAGCCATTAAGATGACCTGTACAGATCCCAGTTCCTCACCTTGTTTTAATATTCAAAGCACTTTACAGACTCTTCTGGATGTCACTGTGTTCATGCCAGACCTTCAGATATTTCTTCAGAAGGAAAAGATAATAATGGATTGACATCATACAGGAAAAGTACCATTTCATTTATTTGCAGTAGGTAGATTGTCACTGGAAACAGCTTGCATTTCAGAAAGGTAGAAAGAGCCTAAGCTAAAATGGTTTTCCTGCTCCCTAGAGAACAGCACATAGGATATTTTACAATTACTTTTCAAAATGAAATGTGTTTTTTAGTTGCACAAGTCCTCCCCACTCCCTCCCAAAAATTAAATAAGAACAATATTTTATTTCAGAAGTATCAAAAGTTTGCCTTTAACTTTTCTTACTGGAGACAGTAGTAACAAATCTGCATCTTGTTTTGTTTTTCTTTCTGTGAGCGCTACATTTATCATGTGTTAGCAAAATCCAGACATTGTTGCAGAAAAACCTGAATCTAATCCCCTGGATGAAATGGGGGTGCCTACAGGCAGAATGTTCAGTTGATGTTTTCAGAGATGGAGCTGTTGAGCTGCAGAATCATTCAGGACTGTTTCCCTCTTATCTCCAGGATGGATTGCAGTCATATTTCTCTGGCACTGATTGCAAAAAGTTCCTTAGGCAGTCTCAGAAGATTCCCACCGAGGACCTCTCCATGTGACCGTAGTGCTGCGTGTTGCCAGCCTTGGTGGTGCTTCTTGAAGAAGAAAGGAGGAACAGAGGGATCCCAGAGCAAAGCCCTTCAATCTGTTCCAGACGGATTCCCTTCAGGCACCGTTTACTGGAGCTGGTGGGTGTTTCCTTGAATAGGATGCTGTAAGATACAAACTGCTCCCTGGGTAGAGTTGCTTATATATTTTCGGAACAGACTTGCCAGGAGCCTTCTGCAGGCATCTCCTAGCAAATGGGGCCTGACTTGACCCCACAGCTGAGGAAGTGTTACAGCCACAGGCAGTAAGCTCTCAAATTGAATATCTTCCACAGAGGAATCAACCATATCAGCTATGGATCCCTGCCCTTCACTTGAATCTGCAGCTGGAGAGGTCTAAAACAAGTCAAACAACGTTTTGCAGGTGATGTGGTAATTAATTGCACGCTGTGGGGCTCACTGGCCATTTCTGTATGTGATGGTCTATGCCTGTGATCCCCTGGTCAGTGAATACAGATGAAGCAGTCGATCTCTCCTGGCTACCCACCTGGAAAAAAATCCAGAGGGTTTAAGTTGCTGGAAATGATGCCCTGTAATGCTAGTCTGTTGTATTCACCTTGAGCATGACAGTCAGAGTTTACAGATGGATTTGCCCATACGTTTTCCTGAAAGTGAGACTCCTCCATCCCCAAAATTCCCAACAGAGCTTAGAGCCTCAAAAGCTGGGTTGTATTCCAACAGGAACTAGGGTGTTAATAATTTTAACCCAAGAAAGCTCAAAGTGGGAGAGAACAAATGAAAATTGGTTTATAAACACAGCTCTGTACTGGCAATCCTTTATTTGAGGTTTGTTGTCTCTCCAGTAATCTTCCAGTAGCTTCTGGGATCACAACATACTCCACATGATACCCTCTGTAGAAGTTTCTTTTCATCACTTATTAGTCCTAGCTGCCTGTCTCTGGAAGAAGAGCCATGCTGGTTCAGATCAAGGGTTATCTTGGACCATCTGTGCAGTATTCTCCCTCTAATTAGGGCCATAAAAAGTAGCCTAAGGAAAAACAAGAACATGGAAAAAACATTTAATACTAACCTTTAATGCTTTGCCAGTTTCTGAGTATTTACATTCGGGAGAGACCTTAACCTGATGTAGCTTGTCTGCTTAGCAGATTGTCCCAAGATCTCTCTTCCAAGTACCCCTCCAGTCTACTTTGAGCCCACACGAACTTCTTGCACCCACACCATCTTTGGCAAGGAGTCTCCTAGGTCTACAGCCCATTTTATAAAGAATCATCTCCTTTTGATGCTGCCACTGGGCTGACTTGATGGTACTCTGAACCGTTGGTCCCCATCCACCCTTTTTTGCTGTTTGTGAGATATGGTGACCTTCTACCTCCTGCTCATGCTGCAGCCTCCCTCCTGGCCATGTTGCTTCTCTGCCCATTCCATATGTAATCTTGAAAGCTTTTCTCTTCCAGGCATGTTTAGTTATTCCAAGGAAGGCAGAAGCTTCTCCCTTCTTGATGTTTTTTCCTGGCCAGGTTGTTGCATCACCAGGAAAAACCAAACAGACAGCCTCCATTCTTGATGTTCAGCACAGCCTTTGAAAGGAAAACACACAAACAACATGTGAAACACATGCAACTGCTCTCACTGAGTTTTTTATTGTCATTTAAGGAATCTCTTTTTTTTTTTTCCCAGTCCCCTCTACTCCAGCAGTTTTTATTTGCTCAAAAAATAGTACTTCTTCAATTAAAATAGAACAAAGACTGGTTTTGAGCAAGTAGGTTAATTAAAACTAAGCATGTTTGGGGCTGAATTGCAAAGTCCCTGTGGGATAAAAGGCTTTCCAGTAATACTAAAAAGAAAACATGCAGAGTCATCTAGTATGAAAGTGCAAGCTATATCTATAGTGAAGACTGCTTTATTTCCACTCACTTCTGTACAACTGCAGCAATTTACTGCACTTGACCTTTAACATGAGATTTAGAAAGGAAATGTTTGATATTATCCTCTATTTGCAAGAAACCTATGAGTCAAGTAATACTGCCACCTTTTCCAGATTGTTCCCTGAATAAGTTCTGTGATACACAGTCAGAATTCAGAGACCTTGATTTCTTGCCCAACGATCTCTTAGGAAGAGAGAGCCTGCCATTGAGCACACAACATCTTGACATCACAAGCCCATACACTACTATTTTCAAATTATTCCTTAAAGTTCTTCAGGAATTACACTGAGAATTAGCACAAATCTATTCTTTAGGAAAAAAAATCTATGAAGTTTGTCAAAGCAGGTGGCAGTCTGCCTGTCCTGGAGGTTAGCATTCTGGCTTTGCTTCCTCCAGCACTTTGTATGACTTGGGAATCAGTTCCAAATTTCACATGAAATTACCTCTGCAGGAGTCCCATCAGAAACGCATGGATCTTTTCTGCAGTGTTCACTGGTGAGTGGTGTTGGTTATATATGAAGTCATCAAAGAATATTTTCTACTGGTTATCCTGGAACCCAGAATTCTTTCAATAATGGGTGAGAAGAACGTTGATTCTATTCTTATAATCTTCATTTTACTCTAGAAATTCAATACTCAGATGTCTTCATATAGCCTTCCAGCTCTATTTCTGCCTTTTTTAAAGACAGACTGGGAATTGCATTTCTGAGAGCTTTAAGACCTGAGTTTTGCAGATCCATCATTATATTAGAGTACAATAAAATATCTACACAAGACAGTCCTTACGGTTTTCCATAAACCATCAGATGAAGCTCCCATACTGGAAACCGCACTGAGAGAGTGTTGCAAAGCTGCACATACAATGTTTTAGGCAATGTTTCAGAACTAGGGAACTGGGGGAAAAGGACCAGTTTTCAGGTAGGAGCCTCTTGAGGGTAGCACCCAGGCCTTTAAGAGGCTTGCATTCAAGCAGTTAAGTTTGAAGCCAGTCTATGATACTGGCCACTGTGTTTGACCAATACTGATCTTTCCTACAGAATAACTTCTCTCATTATTCATAAAGAACACAGGCTTTCTCTTTAATCCTCCCACTCACTTCCTATTGAGTGATATTTACTGAGTAAATCACAAGCGCCTTTTTTTTTTTTTCATTATTACTTTAGGTCTTGTCTTTCGTTCCTTGCCTACTTGACTACTAAAGTAGTCCATGAGGCTGCAGAGTTTTAGACTGGATATTGTAGCATCTATTGAAATATGCTAAATTTTGTACGTGAGTAGCTTGTCCAAAATAATGTCCAAAATGAAAATGAGATTTCACAAGACCCGGCACGCTTATGCCTCTCTATTGCTGCTTTTTTTCCCCTGATGCAAGTAATTTTCGTGCAGTTTTCAGTACATAATATATTGTTGATGCATAAACTTACTACAGATAACAGTGGTAGAGATAGCAGCAGGGATCAAGTGCTATGGTATTTTTGTATGGAGAAATTTTATAAATGAAAAATGCCATGAAAACACAAGGCATAAATACATTATGGCCTCCTTAGCTTTCAGAGCTGCCTAAGGGCTCAGTAAATGAAATTACTTCAATAACATGCTTTTTCCATGCCATGTTAAAGGAACAGAAGGAAAAGTATAGAGACTGATAAACTCCTTTGGTCCAGACTTCATTCATTCATTCACATGTGGAAAACAAAACACCCACTGAAGTACTTTTTGCTGCCTTTATGGTGAAGTTATTGAGAACCAGGCTGGAATTATCACCATGGTAAGTATTCCAGGCCATAATGTATCTGGTTCAATAGCTCAAGAGACAAGCACACCTCTTGACTCAAGAAATTAAAATCAGCTTAGTACAAGACTATGCTCAGTGAGCATTCATGTTCACACTTGTCTGCCTGGGCTAATGTGAAGGGATTTGAGAAAACACTAAGTGGAGAAAAGACATTGAATTGTACAGGTGGGATTGCTGTTCAGTCTCTGCTTACCAGACCAAGGCTTGAAAAGTCATCAGGTGATGTGGTGAAGAACAAGTGTCACAGGATGCTTGTCTTTACTAAGGGAGAGCAGTGACGTACTGAATTGGAGACAGAGGAAGACAAGGCTGATCTTACACAGGCTGCTTGATTTAGCTGCTGCCCACTCACCTACCAAACGTATCTCAGGCTAGACTAGATTCAGTATGCTGGCCCACAGCAACTTCTCATTGGATATAGATTTTTCTGGCTGTTAACTGTTTCTATCAAGGCCTCTGGAACAACAACAAAAAAAGAGTAAAGTCAATAAGATTGTGTTCAAGTTATTGAAGAACCTTAAATCCTCAGGGTTGGCAGCAGTAGTTTCTATCCATTTTTTATGTAACAGCTATAGAAGTTGTCTGGGAGCACCACAGAGTGTTTTCAGAGAAAGATTGCTTTTATTCGGTTGACAGTCTTCTATTTATAGTTGGCAAATATTTTCCACGGTACAGGTTTATGAGCACTCTGTAGGCTTTGGTATCATGAGTCAAGCTTAAGCCAGTAATAACCATGCAGAAGGTTGTATGTGAGGCTTTTTTGCTGGGAGGAGCAATAGAGGAGGCAGCAGTTACATTCATCTCAAGAACAGAGCTGCCAGCCACAAGGTCCAATAATGAAGAAAAAGATTCTGTAATGCCTTAAAAACTCAGGCTTAATAATGTGGTTTGCCAATGAATAAAAAAAATAGAAGTTATGGTACCCAAGAGATGCAAGTCTCTTTGCTTCAGTATATTCAATGATAAGGATGAGAAAACAGATCCCAAGCAGAAAGTCAACAGTTTGGACCTCAAGCGGTGGTTAGTTGCTGACTACAATCACAGCTGAAGAGACAGCTGTCTTTGTGCTCTGCCCTGTGGGATACCTTACTCAGAGTACCGAGATATTGCTGAACAGATCAAGAAAACAATGACATTATAACATCGTGTGCTTCCTTGAATGCAAATCAAGGCCACACAGGGAGTGTCACTGACATCCCACGGGAATCTGTATCTGTTTGAGATGGATTACAAGGTCCTTTCAGAGCGGAGATGATAAGGGAAAATAAGGAGAATCATGGCAGCATTTGAAATGTTATCTTTCACATGCCTTGCCCTCCGTCTAATATGCTCACTTCTTTGGGAAACATGGGGCTATTTATTCATTTTGAAATAAACCCGAAATATAGAGGTATGTTAAGAATTTTTAGGGGCAAATATGTAAAGCTTGTGGGAGTTTGCCAAAGGTAAGACGAAGTACATGACAACCTGTAGAGTATCTGGATACTGTGATTTATTTAAGAATCAAGGAAACAGGAGTTTTTACCCTATTTGATTATCTCAGATTAACTCACGTGCTTTGCCACACACTGTTTGCATTCATCAGGATTCATCTTCTCTTCCCTGCAGGGGGGTTGCTGCTGGCCTGGGACATTTGGAACAAAAGTTGTTTTGGTCTGCACTCTGATGCTGCTCACAGGTACAACTCTTGGGGGTTACTGGTGAGGTCCCCAGATGTCCCCCTGGACTTGTCTCCATGCATCTGCCCAATCTCCAGGACCTCCAGGATTTTTTCTCCACTTTCAGGATTTTTTTCTCCACCCAGGATCTTCACCTTCTTCTTTCCAGGCCCCCTGTTTCTTCTCAAAATCACCTCTTCTTTTCAAGTATACATCTTCTCTTCTTTCCAGACTGAGAGCCCACAGTTTTCCCAGTCTTAATGGTCTAGGTACAGAAGCACAGTAAATGATCAGCCTCCTATCTGGTGGTCCATTTGCATGTCTCTCTACTGGTAGGAGGGTTCAGGATGTGTCATTTCTGTTTAGACCAGAAGTTAACGAAAATTTTCAGACGGAATCTACTGATTTGAGCTAGCAAGTAGCAGGCTTCTACTTGAAAGTTCAGAAGTTCAGTTTCAGACGTTTCCCACAAACACACATGAACCACACAATTATCTACTGTCTGTTTGCTTTCACAGTTTAAGCTATTTTTTTGCCCACAACAGGTTTATAATCTGAAAAAAAGTGCATGGATCACTGGATCAGAAGTGTTGTCATTCAGGATATTTAAGCAGTCTTAAATTGCTGTCTTCAGAAGTAGTCAGGTGATATAATTTTTTAAATTTCTGTCTATGGCTTAACACTGAAGGGCCTCTACTTCTGCTTTTTCATCTCAAAAACTGCTTAAATTTGATACTTTAATAAGACCATCACAGATCATTCACAAGCAAACAGCCCTTACTCTTCTTACCTCCAGCATCTTTTTCTCCCTTTTTCTCATCATAGTTGTTGGAGAGACAAATTATGACAGCTGCTGTTTTGACCGACACAGTTGTGTTTTCTACTGCAGAGCTGAAGTCTCTGACCATAACGTGCTCATTGCTGGGAGGTTGAGCCCAGTGGAGGTCCTGTTGCACAGACATTGGGAGAGCAGAGAACTGGGGCAAAAGCAGAAATCTTTGCGGATTTTGACTTTGACTATAAGCTTCTGTAGGTGGGGCAGCGTAGCATTTCTTTAATTTGTTATTTTCATCTATGTGAGTCTTGAAAATTGTTAATTAATAATGGTTTTCAATGTATCATGTAAAAACTTTAGAATTTTTTTAACTGACAGATTGTTGTGATGATTGAGTGTGAGACATTTCTGACACTGAGTGTTTGGTCTGCCTGCCTTGTTCTCACTCTTCATTAGCAATGGAGGCCAAACTGTGTAGTGTGAAAGTAAACATTTCAAAGTTCATAGCTCAGCAGCTGGTGAGTCACTCCCGAGCCAAGAGGAATGTCAATAAGAAGAGATGCACTGTGAGAGGTGATTAGTTTCTGTAGAGAGATTCAGTGATTCATTATCAGGTCTTGCTGCATTTTAATTGAAAAGGTTAGAAAACTATGTTTTGACCTAGTGGCTAATAAGAAAAATAACACATTTGTGTTGAGTAGAAGGCCTTAGCTGAAACATTTAGTAAGATCTGCCTCTAGCCAGTAGCTGTGCATGTCTTTCATGTATTTTATTTGTATCTGTTCATTGGTATTAAGATGAGTCTTGTGCCAGAATTGCATTGGAAAGCTGTAAAAACGCAGAACAGAACAGCAGTTTCTGACCTAAAAAGATGCTATCAGTGTAGAGCATGGAAAAAATCTAGGTGTGTATAGGTGATGGGGAAGTACAAGGGAAACGAAGACAATGTAGATCACATGGAAATCTCTGAAAGAGGCAAGGATTTGGGAAGCAGTAATTTAGGTCACAAAAGGGTAACCTGAGAGGAGGTTAAATGAAGAGAATGGAAGTAAACTGGTAGAACTGAGAAGACTGATTTTTCATTTATTTAGGCAAGAAAAACAATTCTGTGCTTTTACCAATAAGAAATAAGAGCAGAGAATAGGATTCTCTGTCTTTGAGAAGTCAGTGAAAACAGAGAGTAGGAGAAAGATCTGTATGGTGTTGGTTGAGGAAAATGTGTTGTTATCATAAGCTGAGCTAATAGAGCCAAATAAGGTTAAGATTATGCAAGACTTGCCCTCATTTCTGTTACTCGTAGCTTTGCCAAACTTTAATTATCCTGGCTGAAATTTTTCTTGCTAGGTGTGTGTCTAAGACTGAAGGGTATATGTGTGTCTGTGTGTTGTACTATTTCAGTCATACTGAAGACTGAGAACTGAAGAAATAATTTTTTTTCCACGTGGAAGAAAAGACACAAGCCTTTTTTATTTTTCTCAAGAGGCTCTAATGCACAGAGTAGCTGAAAGTCCAGTTGTTGATAATCTTATTGTTAGAGATGTGTCTTTTGCTGCTGGCTCACAGATATACAAGTTTGTAATTCTTCTGGAAAATATGGTAGAAGCAAAAAGCTCTCAAGACATGGGGCACTCCTGAACATGCTCCAGCACCTCACAGCATCCCCATGTGCAGTGGTAGTACAGGCACCCTGGTTAGATTGTGCAAGACCTTCTCTTCCTTGACTCCAGATTATCACAAGACGTAAGGGCATGCACGCTAATTATGTGAATGTTCAAACATAAATGTTAACATGCACAATAGGCTCCAGAGAAACCCAGAGAGTAGTGCTACCTAATGGTGATGAGAGGTGAACTGTTCTCTAGGCTTTATTGACTGATTGACCAAATCTCTGTTGACTTAATGGGAGCTTGGACTCCTACATGTAGACATCTCAATGTAGGTACTTGAATTTGGAGTTGAATCCCATCCCTCCCACTTCTGGTAAACTGGAAATAAAGGGTGTTGACAGCAGAAGGTGTTGGCAGGGAATGAGTGTTGGCAGCAAAAATCCCATCATTTGTGTTCACGGTTGTTTGTTTTGCAGGCAACATGATGGAGAAGAGATTCTGGCCAGGAAAACTGGGACCAAAGTCCAAGGAGCCCAGATACAAGGAGACATAAGACTGGACTAAGAAGAATGACCTCAGGAAAGAG